>NC_053494.1:167705600-168005600 GCF_905171775.1 Rana temporaria | reverse complement strand
TGTGTCTAGAGCAAAATGACTAAATTGGGATTTGGATGCCCTGTAAATGTAAATAATTTAAGAAATGTATTTTCTCTTCACAGTGTCCCATTTGCCAGCCCTTGGCCAACTGCCACCACTGAACCTGGCAGGTCTGCCTCCCCTCTCTATAAACCCTCAGTTCTCTGCATTTCCCCTGGCACCTCTCTCTGGTGATCTTGCCCCATCCCTGCTGGACCACATCTCTGCACCCCTCACAGAAAACTTCACATCTACGGGTGAAGAGCTGGGCATTGCGGACCTTCCGCCAACGGAGAAAGTTACTGTCAGCAGCACAGAAGCAACAGTTACAGAGTCTTCATAACAAGGATCCGGGCTGGCTTAGTGTATTTATTCAGCCGCACAATGTGTTTCCAGATGCAAACAGTCATTACTTTCATACTAGTTTGTACCTATTTAGGAGATCTGTAAATAAAGAGAAGAGAAATTTAGGTATGAAGAAGTAAGGTGACTGAAGGTGAAAATTACAGGTGGGAGAATTGCCAAACTTCGGCACAGATGTAAATTATTTTAGAGTTAACAAGTTACCAGAAGGCATCTTAAATAAAGGGTTACGGCACGTGCACTCTAAATATGTGTATGGTTTCTGTGTCACCCACCCTGCAGGGCAGCGATTCACTGCTATCTATTGCTGTAAGCCAGTACTATGGAGAAGCTGCGTTACTCTGAGAGCTATCTGTACATGACGTGTAAGAGAAGAGCTATCTATAAATGTTACCATTTTAAACGAAAGCGTTAAAGAGCTGCGATATAAATACAGCAATAAATTACTGGAATTTTACACTATTTTTCGCTTGCTGTCTTTGCAATCTTTTATTTATTATTTTGATGCATACCTAACACTTTCACTAAATGCATATTCAGTCAGACTTTGTACTAACAACCTCCCTTTCTCAGTCTCGCCTTCTGTATCTAGCAGTGTATTTAAAATATACTTTGCAGACCAACTGGAATCAAAGTTGTACCCTGGGGTACTCGGCAAGCTCACAGACTGGTCAAATGCTAGCAGGCTTTGTGGAGCTTCAGCACTACCTGAAGCTTGTTAAAAAGCTTTCAGAATCCTGCGAACAGCCTGTTTTTAAAATAACAGCTCTCTGGTTCCGGGAGGATGTGGTATGTCTTCCCATGAGGGTGCGCAGCAGAGCAATCTGTGACCTATGTGCCCAGTCAGACACAGCAAACCACCGATCATGGTATCGGGCTGATGTGAGCAGCCCTGTTACCAATCTGTTTACAGTCGTAAACAAGGCTGCCATTCATGTCTTGCTTACTACTGTGTGATCTCTAATTGGTCACTGCGATCACATGGTACCAGGGTCAATTAAAGTGGCCATGTACCATGTGATATCCGTGACCAGTCACAGTAGTAGTAATTACTGTAATAAGTAATCGGTGTAAAAAAAATCCTGATCACCCCCCACCCCTCCAGAGTAGTACAGTGTCACTGTATTGGCACTGCTCTGGTGACAAAAGGAAGAAAAAAAAAAAGCATTGTGAATTGATCATGTACAATGGCTGGCTGCTCTGATATCACTGTATGTCAGTCCTGCCAGACATTATTTCTAATCGCCACCACAGCAGTACAATGTTACCAGACCAGTGCTGCCAGTCCCTTATCACTACTGCCCACTCGGTGTCCCTAATCACCATCGCACCAGTCATATTGTCCCTGATCATTGCCACACCTGTGCATCGTTGCCTCCGCCTGCACTAGCCCAGGCCTGTTTGTTGTCCTCATTGCCTGCTGGACCAATCCTTTGCCTTTTTTTTACCCCATGTCTTTGCCTGTGACCTGAACTGATTCATCTGCACATACTGCGGACTATTTTCTTGCGAGACACCAGGCCAGTGAATATGGCATTCCTGGGGGCCTAGGCTTGCTTAGCTTGTAGGAATTGGGACTGCTGTAGGTTACACCACACTATGTCCCCTGACCACTCGTATAGAGGTGACCATTACAGTACATTGGTTTTGAAACAATTGTTTGATTTTGTCCGGTACATAATCGGTCCAGACAGTAAAAAAACTGACAGTAGCAGAATCAATTTTGGTTATAATTCTAAGTATGCCTATGCTGCGTGTGAGAAATATTAAATTGACAGCTTTGTGGAAACATTTTATGTATCTTTTTTTTTTTCTACACTTTCCCAAAACTTTTGTGGCAATAATATGTCTTCAAAATACTAACCATGCCTCCTAAAAAAAAAAAAATACCTTGGGGTGTTTTACTCTCCAAAATGTACTCCTTGTATGGTTATTTCTACTGTCCTGGTGCTCCAGGGCCTCCAGAAATGTGATAGGTAGTCAGGCAGTAGCGTAAATTAGGTGTAGTTAATTCTTCTTAAGGCTGGATTCACACCTGTGCATTTTGCAGATTTTTCACTACAGAACGTGATCCATAGGAAACCATGTTAAATGGACTGCAGTGCAAATCTGCAAAATGCAAAAACAGTAAAACTGCATAGGTGTGAATTCTACCTAAAGGCCAAAAAGGTGCTCTTTGGATTTTGGGCCCCTCTGTGCATATAGGCTGCGAAAAAGACACGCATGTGGTATCCCCATACGTGGTAGGCAAAGCAAAATGTGTTTTGGGGTGTGATTTCTAAGTATGCTTATACTGTGTGTGTGGGAAATAACGTGTTAAAATGGTGACTGTGAAAAATAAAAAATACATTTTATTTAATTTCCTTATTTTCCAAAAAATTACAACTTCAAAAAAATGCACCATGCTTCCTACTAAGTACCTTGAATGGTCTACGTTCTCTCAACGGGTCATTTGGGGGGCATTTTATACTGTCCCAGCATTTTAGGACCTGTAGAAATGAGGCAGTCAGATCAGAATTTTTTTATATATATATATATATATATATATATATATATATATATATACACACACATATATATACACACACATATATATATACATACATACACACACACACACACACACACACACACACACACACACACACACACACACACACACACACACACACACATACATACACATACACATACACATACACATACACACACACACACACACACACACACACACACACACACACACACACACACACATACACATACACACACACACACACACACACACACACACACACACACACACACACACACACACACATACACATACACATACACATACACATACACATACACATACACATACACATACACATACACACACACACACACACACATACATACATACATACATACGCTAGATCAGGGTTTCTCAACTCCAGTCCTCGAGGCGCCCCAACAGGTCATGTTTTCAGGATTTCCATTTTTTTGCACAGGTGATTTGATCAGTTTCACTGCCTTAGTAATTACCACAGCCATTTCATCTCAGGGAAATCCTGAAAACATGACCTGTTGGGGCGCCTCGAGGACTGGAGTTGAGAAACACTGCGCTAGATTGTAGACTCTATAACTTTCACACAGACAGATATTGATTTGGGTTATTTTTACCAAAGAAATGTAGCATATAATTTTGAAAATGTCTTAAAAAAAAAAAAAAATATGTAATTTGGTTACATTGTCATTTGTAGTGTAACAGTGCTGAAATCTGAAAATTGGCCTGGGTAGGAAGTGATTATAAAACGGAAAAATAACAAACATCTCTATACAATGGAATTGCACAGAGCTGCCCCAAACCTCTTCTGGGGTCCCCCAATGGCGCTCCTAGCCCCTCTTTCCAGTGCCCCCATAGGAAGCCGTTTCCCATGGGGGCACTTTTGTGTGCACTGTCCCATGCCCCCGCTGCTGCCTCCATTGATTCACACAGCAGGACTCATCGCTGGCTTTGATTGACAGCAACAGGAGCCAATCGTAATCACTATAACTGCAATCAAAGTGTAAAAAAATTACAAATTCCAGATTTTCCTCTCCACCCCAGATTAGTACATTCTGACAGTGAACTACTCTGATGAAAGTGAAGAAATGTTTAAGAAAAACAAAGAAAAAATTTAAAGGATATGTTTACCTTTTGGAACAAGTTGCATGTTCCACCCGTATTTAGGATTTCATATAACATGTTCCAGCAGCTGCAGCCTCTCGATGTGACGGTGAGTGTGGGATCTTCTCCCTGTGCCCACTGTCACTAGTAATTGAAAATTATGCAGCCATGCAGGGCTCCACCCTGCGAATACATGAGCTATAAATACTGTCGGCCATTGCGGCTGACAGCTTGTAGTTCTGAATGGCCTGCAAAGTCGCTGATGAGAGGCCTCGTAGTTCATTCACAATCCCTGCAGCTGGTAAACAGTCAGTTTGTATGGGGGTACAGGCTTAAAGCTGCAAGGCTTGTCTGCAGGAGTTTCCTGCAGACAATTTATTATTTTTTCCCAAAAGGTGAAATTATCCTTTTTTTTAATTCTCTTTTTTTTTTTTTAAACCACTTGCCATCCGCCATATAACAAAATGTGGTTTATTTATCCTGATCGAACGTCATATGACATAATCGGGATAGCAAGATGGTGATCAGTGGTGCAGCGTGTCAGTTTGACGCACCACAACTCCGATCTAGGTAAAGTCTCTGACGGAAACTCTTTACCTTGTGATCAACTGTGTCCAATCAGCTGATCACGGTGTAAAGGGGAAAAGCCGTATAGGCTTTTCCTCACGCTACTCGTGTCCGATTGGCTGCTCCTCTGATGGGGGGGGGTCTGCGTTTATAATCAGCGCAGCCCCCCGAGGATGCCCACCCAGGAATGCCAATCGGTGCCCTAAATTCATGCTAATCAGTTGGCTTGGACAGGAAGGGGGGAAAGTGCTCTGTTTTGAAGTGGTTAACATACTGTGATGGATTAGTATCCCTGATTGATGACCCTGTACTGCAGTGGTGTCCAAATGTGAAAAATAAATTTAGATTTTTTTTTTTTTTTAAATTAAAGTTACAACTCGCCATGCTTCTTACTAAATACCTCAGACTATCCTGGCTTTTTTTTTTTTTTTTTTTTTTTTCCCAAGTGTCATTGTATTGTGCTCCTTAACCCCTTCCATACAGGGCATTTTCACCCCCTTCCTGCCCAGACCAATTTTTAGTTTTCAGCGCTGTTGCACTTTGAATGACAATTGCGTGGTCATGCAACAGTGTACCCGAACTAAATCTTTGTTTCCCCCCCCCCCCCCCCCACAAATAGAGCTTTCGTTTGGTGGTATTTGATCATCTCTGCGGTTTTTATTTTTTGTGCTATAAACAAAAGAGCGACAATTTAAAAAAACACTATTTTTTTATTTATTTTTATTTAATAAATATCAATTTAAAAAAAAAAAAATTTTCCCTCAGTTTAGGCCGATACGTATTCTTCTACATATTTTTGGTTAAAAAAAAATCGCAATAATTGTATATTGATTGGTTTGTGCACAAGTTATAGCGTCTGCAAAATAGGTGATAGATTTATGGCATTTTTATTTTATAAATTTTTTTTTACTAGTATTGGCGGCGATTTGCGATTTTTATTTTTTTTAAATTTATTTTTTATTGTGACCGTGATATTGCCGCGAACACATCAGACATTTTTGACATGTTTTTGGGACCATTCACATTTATACAGCGATTAATGCTATAAATATGCATTGAGTACTGTGTAAATGTGACTGGCAGGGAAGGGGTTAACCACTAGGGGGTGTTGAAGGGGTTAATATGTTCCCTAAGGTGTGTTCTAACTGTAGGGGGGAGGGGAGGAGACCGATGTGTGTTCCTCTGTACTGGGAACACACATTGGTCTCCTCACCGCTGACAGGAGGTGGATCTGTGTGTTTACACACACACAGATCCACACTCCTGCCGTGATTACCGGCAATCGCGGGCACCCGGCGGCAATCACGGCCGCCGGACACCTGCGAAGGGTCATGAGCGCAGGTGCGCCCTAGATCGCCGGGAACACAGGACGTCATATGACGTCCACCCGGATCGGCGAGGGGTTCCTGCCGCCGTCATTTCCCTATGGCGCGTTATGGAAGGGGTTGTAAAGGTTTGTTTTTTTATTTTCTAAATAGGTTCCTTTAAGCTAATGCATTGTTGGTTCACTTACCCTTTTCCTTTGATTTCCCTTCTAAATGTTTTTCTTTAGGGTTGTCCCGCTACCGATACTAGTATCGGGACCGATTCCGAGTATTTACGGGAGTACTTGTACTCCCGCAAATACCCCCGATGCCTCATCCGATACCACCCCCCCGCCGCCTCCGATACGTCGCATCCCGCCACTATGCCGCATCCCCAACACCAACCATTTGGGTATCACATGCTTGACAAAGCATTTAACTTCCCACTCGTTGGCAAGAACACCTAAAAGCCACAAAAAATGGGGCACAAATCTGTCCCTCCTCCTCACTCACCTCAGTCTGTCCCTGAGATACCTCATGACCTCTCCGCAGCCTCCACTGACTGGGATGATGGTATAGCACAGTGTTAATGGGATGTGGAATCTCTGCAGGACTTCTAAGCTGCCTAGTGATGTGGGTGATGAGTTCATCTGGAAGAATGTTTTTGGTGTAGGTTTCATGGGCACAATTAACCCCCAAAGACCAATTTTTCCGCACCTGTTTGACAAGTGCCTATCATTGCAATTTTTTACAGCAAGGCCAATTCTTATTTTCATCAAGAGCACCTCTACAGGGTTACGGTGTGAAGGCGTCACCGACACCCAAACAACACTTTTTCAGCACCCATTACAGACAAAGAAATCCAAAGTCTGTGGTAGAGACACCACAATTTATCAAAAAAATCTCTAATCTTGTTTTTTTTCACGTTTGGATCCCATAGACTTCAATGGGGTTTCGTTATTCAGTTCCAAACTTCACGATATTCGTAAGTTCTGGTGCGAACCAAACAGGAGGTTGTTCAGCCTATTCCTAAAAGGCAGGCGTCCCAATATTTTTGGTAATATAGTGTATATATACACTTTATATAATGAAAAAGAAGGTGTTTTCTCCTCTCTGCTTTTGAGTCTGTTCACAAGATGGAACAACAATGGCTCATATTTGATGGACATGTCCCAGGGTCTGCAGATTATGGGTCATACTTCAGACCAACCTTAAAGAGACCCCTATGAAGCTCTTTGTAAACCGATCCCAGGACTGCTTCGCCCTACACCTCTTCACTGCCACTAAGCTGACCATTGATAGAGCCTGGAAGTCCCCGGTTCTTCGTTTCGAAGCAGTCAAGCATCGCATGAATGATATCATGATCAACGAGAAATTAACAGCCCTTGCTTCAGACACCCACAACAAATTTCTCAGGGTATGGCAACCATGGATAACGTACTCCCAACCTTCCAGGTTCGACAATAGACTTCTTTCAATTTAAAGGTTTCGCCCTGGACTCTTCTCTTCTCTCTCCCTTTCTTCTCTACTCTTCTTTCCTTCCTATTCTTTTTTATTTCTCTCTTACGCTTCAGTTACTGTTATATTATACCAATTTTTTATTTTACAAAATGGTTGCACACCACCATTAATGTATAGTATATTTGCATATATAGGCAGCCTCTCTTCTCTTTGATTGTACTGCTTTGTGCTCTACTTGTTCATTTGACCTGCCTTGGTCTTATTTCACCATGCACCATAATCTGGAGCACCGACTGCTCCACCACATGGACTTCAATTAACTTTACATTGTTCTGGTGATGTTTCTAACGTTCTAATCGCAACCCTCCGTTGGGATCTTTTTCTGTATGTTCAGTTTCAAGTAACCATCTAATTGTCAACGTAACCTGTTGAATTTAATTGTTTTACAAATAAAATACTTTGTAAAAAAAAAAAGGAAGATGTTATTTAAAAGAGACCAGCAGGGGGAGCAAGAGCACCAAACTCTTCTTACACGAGACTTGTAACAAATATAGGAAACAGTCAATTATAATGGCAACAAATGTGGCATTGAGTACAAACCGCACAAACTGGTTTACAATATAGATAATGCAGTAATATTAATTTTACATATTTATTATTTAAATGATAATTTTGATCACCTTATATTTATTTTCCATATTCATTATTAATAATAGATTACCAAGGAAAAAATAATATCAAATTAATTAATTCAAGAAAATCTCCAGAGTGGGAAAGAGGAATTAGGAAATGCTGATAAAATATCACCAAAATGTGGTCAGCAGGAATTCAATGGTGATCTACCCGTCACCTGCATGGGTTCAACAGGTAGATCGCCATTGATTGGCTGCCAACCCCCACCCTATACCAACTACCCTGTAAAAGGAAACCTGCTTATACTTGCCTAATCTTAGGGTGCTTTGGTGGGATCGGCTCCCAGCGCCAGCTTCAGGGCAGGGGCGGATCCAGAGTCTAGTCTCGGGAGGGGCACTGCCAGAAAATGTTGCGAGCAATTTGTCGGGGCAATGGCTGGTGTTTGCGCTTCAATCATCACAGTGCCATGGTTGTTATGGTGCCAGGATGATTGAAGCGCATTATTTGTATTATTACATTGTAATATAAAATGTAATAATTCAATTCACCATAATGTTAAATCATTGGGAGCCCTGAGCGTGTCACTTGCTACCATTGCCTGCCACATCCCCTGCCACCAGATGTGAATTGTCACTTGCCAGTAGCTGTGTCCCAAAGTGAGGGCAGGCGGTGAGAGATGATGTCAGAAAGCTGCTACCCATCAGAATATGCAACCAAAGTGATGTTGCATTGCGGCCATCTTGGTACACCCGCACGCAGTAATCCTAGAGTTGGAAGTCGGCAAGGGGACATCTTTATACACCCACCTGGAGTCTTGCTTTTCACAGTTATTTTTAAACAGTAAAATCAGCTTATATAGTAAAATATAAGTTGGGTTTACTATTAAAAATAACTGTGAAAGGCAAGACTCTGGTGGGTGTATAAAGATGTCCGCTTGCCGACTTCCAACTCTAGGATTACTGCGTGCGGGTGTACCAAGATGGCCGTGACGCAATGTCACTTCAGTTGCATATTTAGATGGGGAGCGGCTTCCTGACAGAACACCTGCCTGCTCACTCGGTCACACGCTATCCGACTCACCAGCCTGACCGGCATGATTGCTCACCCGCCAGCCTGCTCAGTCACCTGCCGGCTCACCCGCTCGTTATTTAATCGGGGGAGCAATTGCCTCATTGCCCCCCCCTGGATCCGCCCCTGCGTCAGAGTAGAGGAGCGGCAGTGGACAAGTGACGTCCCATAGTAAGTCTATGGCTGCGTCACCGTCCTGGATCAGCAATGGTTATTAGCTGAAACTGGCCACTGTAGAGATCATGCAACCTTAGATTAGGCAAGTATAAGCATCTTTCCTTTACAGCAGGCATATGCAATTAGCGGACCTCCAGCTGTTGAAAAACTACAAGTCCTATCATGCGTCTGGGTGTCATGCTTGTGGCTGTCAGTCTTGCTATGCCTCATGGGACTTGTAGTTTTGCAACAGCTGGAGGTCTGCTAATTGCATATTACTGCTTTACAGTATTGGTAGTATAGGAATTAGACTGGTGGTGGGAACAGGTTTAAGCTTATTTCGATTTTGATCACACTTTCACCCGTAGAGTAAACTGAAGATTCATTAAAGGGCCCCTTAGGGCCTGTGCCCACTTTGGCCTTCAATTGATGGTATCAGTTTTACATTCATTTGAAATGCTGCCGAGATCATTAAAAATTAATGGATAGGAACATTTGACATGCTGTTGACCTTCATCTGACCTGCTTCAAGCGGTTTTGATTTCAAGAGAATTGTATAGGAATGCAAAACCCCTCTGAAGCAAATAGAAGTGTAAATACAGGAGCTTAAGCTAGCCCTAGACAGTTTAAATCTTGGCCAGTTACAGCGCGAATCGGCTGAGATTCAAACCATGTATGGACAGGCTGATCTATCAATCAACTCGGGAACAGCCAGCCTGCCGGATTTTACATCTGAATTAGCCGCTAGCAATAATCCCACCGCCCAGAGAACACAATAGCTCTGCGGGAGGGATTCCCCTGTCAATACTGTGTTGATGGGGAAATTGTGCAAAGGTTGCAGCAAAGAAACTCGCTACATCTATGGCAGGCCTTACACTATTCTCAGGAGAACTTAAAGGGGTTGTAAAGGAATTTTTTTCCCCTTAATAGCTTCCTTTGCCTTAGTGCAGTCCTCCTTCACTTACCTCATCCTTCCATTTTGCTTTTAAATGTCCTTATTTCTTCTGAGAAATCCTCACTTCCTGTTCTTCTGTCTGTAACTCCACACAGTAATGCAAGGCTTTCTCCCTGGTGTGGAGAAAGCCTCTTGAGGGGGCGAGCAGGCAAATCAGGACGCGCACTACTTTGCAGATAGAGAAAGGAGCTGTGTGTTAGTGGGCGTCCTGACACTCCTGCTCGCCCCCTCCCCCCTCAAGAGGCTTTCTCCACACCAGGGAGAAAGCCTTGCATTACGGTGTGTAGTTAGACAGAAGAACAGGAAGTGAGGATTTTTCAGAAGAAATAAGGACATTTAAAAGCAAAATCGAAGGATGAGGTAAGTGAAGGAGGACTGCACTAAGGTAAAGGAAGCTATTTAGGGAATATTTTTTTTTTTTACCTTTACAACCCCTTTAAGCTAGCCCTAGACGGTTTAAATCTTGGCCAGTTCAGCAGGAACCGGCTGAGATTGAAAACAATGTATGGACGGGCTTATCTATCAATCAACTTGGGAACAGCCAGCCTGCTGGATTTTTCATCTGACTTAGACACTAGCAATAATCACTGTGTTCTCCCGGCGGGGACGGCCTCCCCTGCCCAGAGAACACAATAGCTCTGCGGGAGGGATTCCCCTGTCAATACTGTGTTGATGGGTGAAATTGTTGCAGCAAAGAAATTCACTCCATCATTCCAACAGTTCCCATGTCGCACAAGGCGCGTCACCAGATTTCGGTAAATAGCCGAGCTGCGAGTCGTCGCTATACGGCACCTGCGCCCGCCGTGTAGAGCTGACTGCGCAGGCGCCATATATCGCCGATTTGCAGCTCGGCTATTTACGGAAATCTGGTGACGCGCCTTGTGCGACATGGGAACTGTTTCACCAGACGTGAATCATCTAACCCAGGGATAGGAACGCCCAGTCCCGCTGGAATCACAACCCGGAAGCCGGGGAGAAAATCACAATATAACGGTATGTATGGCGATAAAAAAAAAAAAAAGACCTGCATACTGTAAATGTTGTTAGTATCCTGGATGTAATGTTAGATTTTTTTTTTAGGGTGAACCCCCGCTTTAACTGTGTAGTCTGCTTACACCCTCAGCCCCTCTTCCGAAATCTTCTCAGTCTAGCATCACGCAGTCCATTCTCCAGCGACCCAATTAGAGAGCCCATCACTGTCATGATTGGAATGGACCACACATCACAAGCTGCGGCTGCCCAATGTTTTCCATGTCTGCTCCCGGTGGGACAGGGATCAAGGCGTGACATGTCCCCTACAACAAACTGCTCTGGATGATACTCTGCATCAAACAATGTGAACAAAATTTGAGAGGAATTCTAAACGGGAATTTTTCTCACATGAACAAAACAACATATACCCAGACACTGACAGATGGCATCGATTGTCCTTCTGAGGCTGATTACAGAAATAATGACTAGCGACACTTATTCTACTGCTGGAATAAAGCTAGCTTTAGTGACACATGAACCATTTTATTACGTCTAGGTGACATTCACAAATCCGGATCAGGTTCATATTTTGATTCTGTTAATTGACCCCCCAGGTCACAATAGCAATAACAAGCTTTGATATTCCACATAAAATGTAATAGGTTTCGCAGTGTAGACGGGAGGTCAGTGACATTATACAACCATTCCATGAAATGTTTCTTTACACATCACCTTTCCCAGCTGACATTTTCCTAAGATTCTCCCGAGCCGCCATCTACAACACACAGACCGCATTCTTAAAGCGGAGATCCACACAAAAAGTGAGCCTCCGCTTTCTGGACCCCCCTCCGGTGTCATATTTGGCACCTTTCAGGGGGTGCAGATACCTGTATAATACAGGTATTTGCACCCACTTTCGGGCATAGACCACCGCAGAATCTGCAGGGGTCTACGTCACAATCCCCCCCCCCCCCCCCACTGTGCCCTGGGAAACACACAGGTTTCAGAAAAGAGCGGGGACCAGTGAGAACGTGCAGCAGTAGGGAATCGGGAAATGATGCCGCAACGCTTCACTTCCTGATGCCCTCACCGAGGATGGCGGCGGGGGAAGCCGAGGGCCGAGCGATTGCTCAGCTTCGGCTGCCGACATCGCGGTAACCCTGGACAGGTAAGTGTCCATTTATTAAAAGTCAGCAGCTGTATTTGTAGCTGCTGGCTTTTAATAGGTTTTTCTTTTTTTTTAGGCAGACCTCCGCTTTAAATGAATATCAGCCCACTCCTAAATCCCCGATTTTATTTTATAAGCTGCCTGCAATTTATGCCTTTACATCAACTTAAAGGTTTTGTAAAGGTAAAAATGTTTTCCCCAATTAGCTTCCTTTACCTTAGTGCAGTCCTCCTTCACTTACCTCACCCTTAATTTTGCCATTAAATGTCCTTATTTCTTCTGAGAAATCCTCACTTCCTGTTCTTCTGTCTGTAACTCCACACCGTAATGCGAGTCTTTCTCCCTGGTGTGGAGTGTCGTGCTCGCCCCCTCCCTTGGACTACAGGAGAGTCAGGACGCTCTCTACGTTGCAGATAGAAAAAGGAGCTGTGTGTTAGTGGGCGTCCTGACTCTCCTGTAGTCCAAAGGAGGTGGCGAGCACGACACTTCACACCAGGGAGAAAGCCTTGCATTACTGCGTGGAGTTACAGACAAAAGAACAGGAAGTGATGATTTCTCAGAAGAAAGGACATTTAAAAGCAAAATTTGAAGGATGAGGTAAGTGAAGGAGGACTGCACTAAGGTAAAGGAAGCTATTTAGGGGGGGGGGGAATTACCTTTACAACCCATTTAAAAACACCCTTTAGTCAAGTTCTGCATTCAATAAAAAGTAAACATTTACTGAAAAAACTACAACACTGCCATTGTTGGCTTCTCCTGACAATGCTAGTATCCTGGCTGTCATTGTCATGATCCAGTGGCTTTAGAAGATTAGAAATTATGGGCCCCAAATAAATATGTAGATAAGGAATTTTGACTTACCAAATCCAGGCAGATGAGTAGCATTTCATAAGGAAGCCAGCCTTGCATATAAACTCAGTTCCGGTTTCCTTTATATTGTATGTACCTCCAAAAAGATAGCCATCCCTCCCGGCTCTAGAACTTAAGGAGGACCCTGGTTCTCCTCCTTCTTGGAAAACCGATCACAAATAGTTAAACTAGGTCCTTTCACTTCTGAAAAACGCACAGTGTCATGCGGAGTCCCTCAGGGATCCCCCTTGTCGCCTGTATTGTTCAATATCTTTCTCCGCCCTCTTTTTGAAATCATCAGTAACCAGAAGTTACTCTACCACTCCTACGCGGATGACACGCAACTATATTTTCGCATCTGCAACAATAAGGATCATTATCTCGGACTAGAGAAATGTCTTACTTTGATAGAAAATTGGACGACGAAGAGTTACCTTAAACTCAACGGCTCAAAAAACAGAACTTCTCCTGTTTCACGCCAACCGAAAGAGATCTCCCGCACCAACATGGACACCGCCGCCCATTCTGGGACAAATCATCACCCCTAGCACCAAAGTCAAAAGTCTCAGAGTCATTTTTGACACCCACATGACAATGGATGCATAAATAGGGTCAGTAGTCTGCAAGTCTCACCATCTGCTGCGCCTACTACGTAGACTCGTTCCCTTTATCCCGAAAAAAGACATAGCAGTCGTGGTGGGAACAATTATCAACTCCAGACTCAACTATGCAAATGCCCTTTACCTCGGACTCCCAAAATACCAAATCTCTCGTCTGCAAGTTGTTCAAAATACGGCCGCTCGACTCGTGACTGGGAAAAAACCATGGGAATCAATCTCGCCTTCACCGAGATCCCTTCATTGGTTGCCAGTAAAAGACAGAATTACTTTTAAGGCACTCTTTCTGACGCATAAGTGTGTTCAAGGAAATGCCCCCCAATATCTATGCGAAAAATTAAAAAGTCACAACCCCAATCGCGTTCTCCGATCCACCGACCAAATTCTACTCCAGATACCCAAAGCCAGATACAAGTCCAAAGGAGAACGAAGATTTGCAGTCCAAGGACCAAGACTATGGAACGCTCTACCAACCAGCATCCGAATGGAGGTGAATCACCTGGCCTTCAGAAAAAAACTCAAAACCCATCTTTTCTGAAGGCAAAGGGACAGTAGGGAACGGATACTAAGCCCCCATAAGCACTATACAAGTTTCTCACTCACTCACCAAGACGAAAAAGGACATGTGGTGCGCAGAATGTGCTGCACCAAAAATGGGCTTTGCTGAATATTGTGTTGAGCCTACAGTTCTCGTAACCACAAAAAAACTCCATAATTATGAGCCGTTACACAAAATGGTGGATTCCTTCCCTCAAGCCATAGGCTTGAGAATTCAGCTGTTGAATCCACTGTGAAATGGTCAACTTAACAGCCGGCTAGCACTTTCTTGGCCATTCTGGAAAGACAAATAATAATAATAATAATAATAATAATAATAATAAGTACAACCACCTAATTACCACAGACAATTTCCAATACACCTTTATAGCCCTTACCACCCCCCCCCCCCCCGGGCCTGGGAAAAAGGGAAGGCAAGACAATGTCTTGATTTAGAAGAAAGCACCTTTGACAAAAAAGATGGAACAGGATGAAGCACTACCTTGTCTTCATGGTGTGTCAGAAACGGTTCCCTACAGGAAAGGTGCCTCCAGTTTTGATACCCTCCTTGCCAAAGTGATAGGGACCAGGGAGACAACTTTCCGAGTCAAACGCACTAGCAGAAAATCCTGGATTGGCTCAAATGGTGAAGAATATTGTAGGCAGCCCTATATCCAGATTTATTAGAATTCCAGCATCATTCAATGCACAATAAAGAAAGGGACTTTTCATAACACATGGTTTGGGTATTCTGTGTCAACACAACATTACCTTATTTGAAGAATTGCACTTTTCCAGGTTAACAATCTGTATTCCTTTGTGCCTAATCTCCCCTACAAAGTGGAGAAACCACAGAAAGCTGCAGGTAGAAGAGAAGCGACACTTTCTGCAGCGATAGATTTGTAACAGCTTATGCCTCATATTGTTAGCACTGTCCTTTTTATCTATCCACACGCAAGCACACTTGTTATTTCTTAGTTGGCGTTCCTTGTAATCCAGCATCCAGATAGATTCATACATGTGAGCAGGGATGGACTGGCCATTGGGACTACAGGGAGTTTCCCGGTGGGCCGATGGCTCAGTGGGCCAGCTTTAGTGACAGTGCACCACCGCCCCCCTCAGCTCTGTCTCTCCCTTCCTGCAGCGCTCACCTCCTCTCCCTCCCCGTAGCACTCACTTGGGGGAAACAAAGAAGCAGGGGGAGGACCAGAGGGGACAACAGAGGAGCATGGGGGAGGGGACAGACAGCTGACTCAACAGCTATGGCCTGGGAGTTTCTCCCTTCTGCCTAATTTTGTCCCATAAGGGGGGGCACCGAACTGATTCTTTGCCCTGGGTGAAATAATGTGTAGCTTCCCCACTGGTACTACCAGGGTGGATGGCTGGGGGGGGGTGCAGGAGTTGTCCGGCCGCCATGGGAGAGACCTGTCAAAGTGGGCCAGTCTGGATGAAGTCCAGGGCCAAATTTCTGTCCCAGTCCAGCCCTGCATGTGAGGTGGTGGGTCTCCTCCATGAAGACGTGGAACTTCCTCCCTCTCTGCTGGCTGCATCTCATTAATCATATTCAGCCTATGATGCAGGTTTAAATCGGATTGATTACTGGAAAGCAGCTCCAATGAAATTTGTACTGACGTACATATACCAGGCCTCTTGTATGTGAGAATCATCAAGGACCTTGCAATAGACATGCTTGAGATGTCTCTCTTATCCCTAAAGTAGTGGTCCCCAAACTGTGGCCTTTAGTCCAGATGTGCTTGCCTTTATCTGTACTTTGGGGCACTATTCCACCAACTAACCCCAATGACTGAGGGCCATTCCCCCTACTGAAACCATTGATGGGGCACTTATATTCTCATTAATATGAACAATGGGGCACTAATCCACCCATTAAAACCAATGATGGGGTACTGATTCTGGGGCATTTTCTACTCCCCACAGTCCAGCCCCTAAAGCTTAAAGGGCAGTAAACTGGCTCCTTGCTTAGAACGTTTGGAGACCCCTGCCCTAAAGCAATATGGTTAGTGTAAAAAGAAAATCCTAAAAGACCAGCTCCTTGAGTAGAGGAGAGATTGCACTCTCTGCTTAAAGGAACACTAAATATATATATATTTTTTTTTATTTTTTTTAAATAACAAACATGTTATACTTACCTCCAGTGTGCAGCTCGTTTTGCACAGAGTGGCCCCGAACCTGGTCTTCTGGGGTCCCTTGGCAGCTGTCTCGGCTCCCCCCTGCAAGGACTCAACACCTTAATGCGAGCTTGCATGATGTCGAGTGCTTACGGGCGTGCTCCCATGATACAGCCGGCGGCCATAGCCGCTCACTGTATCACTCTGCCCCGCCGCGTCATTGGATGTGATTGACAGCAGCGCAAGCCAATGGCTGCGTTGCTTTCTATCAACCAACGAATGAGCCGGGAAGATGGCAGAGAAGCCTGCTCGTTCATGGCGCGGGATTTTCGAAGGGGTCAGGTAAGTAATCGGGGGGGGGGGGGCTAGGGGGCCGCTAATACTCAGATGTTTTTTCACCTTAATGCACAGAATGCATTAAGGTGAAAACATTTACCTTTACAACCCCTTTAAGCAGCTTGGGTCCCCTACCTTCTCTCCAGCACGGGGCACAGTGATCGGATCCTACTTGAAGTATAGAATACTGAAAGGACCGATGGAAGTTGCAGTGCTGGAATGGAAGGGAAGTAGAGGACACAGACCACCTGAGAGCAAAGTGTAGGACCTCTATCACAGGGATTTTTTTTACCTAATGTATGGGCAAAAAGGTTTTCCCAGATGACCCACATAAGGAGTCGGGTGGATTGATAAACCCAAAGCAGTGTAAGAAAAAACAAAATGAATCCCTGAGCAGGCACTAAGCGCTCTGTCTGTATATCAATGCTTCCACTTTCAATTATGGTTACAAAGGCAAAGAAAAAGAAAAACACACACCAACTTTAAATTTAAATTTTCATTATTTATTACTGTTTGGCTACATTCTCTACATTTCAGCAGCATCTTAAAGAGACAGTTAATGTATATTTATGTACAATGAAAAATGAAAATCGCAACATTGGAAACGAGAGCCACAGTCAACTGTACAATATTAAATGGTTATCTGCCTTAATACAGCCTCTTTTTTTCTGTAACATGAACAAAATTACACAATTGCCTTTAAAACATTATAAATGCTAGTGGATGCTGCAGAGGTTGTCGAGCTATTAAAACACGGCGAAACAGCTTCTCGGTTCTGTCAGCCAAGTGCCGCCTCATGGTTGTGCAGTAAAGAAGTACAGCGGTCTGTAAAAATCAGTTCTAGCATACTAGATTATTAGAAAGTAAAAAAAAAATAATAATAATAATAATCATGTAGGTTGTGATCTAACACCATTTTAAGCCAGCAGAAGGAATTCAAAGTATTTTTACACTGACAGCCTCCTGCATTGAGGAGCTTCCCAACAGGTAAAATGACTGAACAAAAACCTCCTTATTATGTCATCAACATGCCAATGTAAGATACCAGGAACAGGCTCACTGTACTGTCTATGATGAGTTACACATGCTTGTTAATGAAGAGTCCAGGACCATAAAGCAGTTTGATTTGCTCCTTTTTCAGAAGCAATTTATCGATTTGCAAAATGAGAAGTTATTTTAGCAGCAAATGATAGCGCCATCAAGGAGACAAAATAATAAAATAGGGGGGGGGGGGAAAAAAGATACTTTCAAACATTTGTACAAGGGGAAAAAGCTGCTGAAAACACATGTATAACTGAAAATGACATCTGTACAACAATATACACCAGCGACAGAAGGGAATTTCTCATTATCCTGCATAGAAAACTATTCATAACGTTTTGAGAGCTTTTGGTACCTTACTGGATGTGGTATGTGTGCAAGGATTCATAAAAAAAAAGGGGGACAAACAATTAGGTGGAATGATTAATAGAGACCCAAAATCCTGAAAACGAGTGTGCAACTCAAAAAACTTTACACCGGAAAATAAAACAAAGTGACAGGTCCTCGTGTGTAGTGTCTGAAAGCAACATGGAGGTGTAGCCTCTAGCAACCGATCACATTCTCTCTGTACTCCATTAGAAACAAGTACCCGATCGAACTTAGTAGCTATAGGAAACACCTTCACATTTCCCTTCAGAAGCTGGATATAAAACGTGGCCCAAAGTGAAAAGAAAATACAGATAAAAATAATATTGTGACTACCCCTCTCTTTCAGTGACAGTCGTCTGAGATTGGGCAGCAAGTGTTTCCCTTATGCAAGTTTTATTTTAATCTTAAATTTCATTTTCCTTAAGTAAATAATGAAAAATACCCTTCTTGCTAAAACTCTCCAGTATCAACCAATTGTGTTTTAGTATTACAAAGAATATTTACAAAGTCCCCTCTAACGGGAAAAAAAAAAAAAAAATCAAAAATCAAAAAAAAAAATCTCCATGTTGAACAGCAATCAAACCTGGTTTTCGAACTCAAGCTCACGTGCGTCTTGACGTAGGCCCCTAACCTATAATATTACGAGGGATCAGGAGACAGGAGTCCAGGTTATTCCCAGTAGCTTGAAAATGGCTTTATAGCACACCGAGGCCAAGGTCAAACATTACAGTCAGAGGATAGAGGTCTTCACAGTCTTGTCTTCGCTCATCATACAAATAACACTAAGAAGATACATCCCCCAAAACACACAAATGTCTTCAAACATATCCTTTGTCATGGGGAAAATAAAATAAAAATCCTCAAAATCTTTGCTTCGGCTTCAAACTAAAACTTGCACCTGAAAGCTAGTGTAGGAGGATTCATGCCAGCCGAGATCCGAGTATCAGTATGAAATGATGCTTGACGTAGGTGTGATGGGAGAGGCCACTAGCCCTGACATGTGCAGGTTTCCTGAAGAGTTGGATCTCCTCATATGTGGGAGAAGATAGGCATCATTCGCCAGCTGGTGAACATCAAATCTGTCCTCTTTGCGGTAAGCTAAACACCGCCTAATAAATGCCTACAAGGAAAGGAAAACACAATGTTTAAAACAGAATTTCAGGGAGATGAAGTACATTTATATACACACACACAGTTTTACCTGCCAAAACACCTGCAATATTTTTAGCCACTCTTGTGATTCACACACCCCTGCCACAAAGCACAATCAGGATGCCGACACCACTATGTGCTGTTGCAATTTTGTGGCATTCCATGCCACCTGTCTGCACAACAGAAGATACCAAACTCCTTCCTCAGATGCCTAAAAATCTAAATTTACAAAACTGCACTGCAAGATTGGCACACTATGCATACCCTCTCCCACTGGCCATACACAAAGATAATATCAGAAATCTAATATATTACATGAAACGGAATATTAGACACTGCAAAGCAAAAAATACTAGATCTGCTCTGATTTAGATCAGCAGATTGCGGGTGCAATGCCAGGTTCCTGCAGACACTCAGTGAGCTTTTTGCCTGTATCTCATACAGGCAGACAGTTGAGTGGCAGGAAGAATCAATGGACTAAGAGCGCTCAGTAGCACACGCACAGCTCATTGTGAACTATAAGTACTTGTATTTATTCACAGTGGCCCTGCACGGTCACTCTTTTTTAAATTGTGACAGCGGGAGTGGGGAGAAGATCCCCTGCCTGTTGTCACGGGCTGGCAGGCAGGAGATAGAACAAGCCCCAGCAGGACAAGTCGTCCACCCAGCTGGGTGGGAGAGAGGGGAGGAGCCCATAGAGGGACAGCCCTGTAAAGGATTTAGGAAGACTTGGCAGTGCAAAGATGATCATTCTGATGCCATCCATAAGTTGATTTAGGAATTTGCTAGGGTCCACAAGGAGAATGAGGCCGTTTTCATAAGGAAATCTTATACTGGGGTTACGTTCCAGGATTTGAAAGGAAGAGCTCTGCTTATGCAGTGCGCCTAATAATGTCTCAGAGGGATACAGAAGGTCGGAACAGGAGACAAAGAGTAGCAACTTTGCAAGAGTGTGTACAAGAATTGCAGAAGCCAAAAAAGATTCACCAGGACTAATCAAGACCTGCACAGAACCCAGGGCTATGTGTTTAGCGATTCCATGCCATGGAAGTTGTGTGATAAGAAATAGAATTTTTTTTGCCATGAACTTGTCCTATCATTAAAGCGGGGGTTCACCCTATCAACGAAAAAAAAAATTTTTTTTTTCTTTTACCATAAAATCAGGCATTGTAGCGCGAGCTACAGTATGCCTGTCCCGATTTTTTTACCCCCGTACTCACCTTGTAATCGTACATCGAAGATACCGGGGAATGGGCGTGCCTATGGAGACGGAGGATGATTGACGGCCGGCTCTGGCGCGTCACGCTTCTCCGGAAATAGCCGAAATAGGCTTGGCTCTTCACGGCGCCTGCGCATAGCCTGTGCGCAGGCGCCGTGAAGAGCCGAGACCTACTCCGGCTGTCTTCGGGGAGAGTGACGTGCCAGGGCCGGCCGTCAATCATCCTCCCTCTCCATAGGCACGCCCATTCCCCGCGGGAGCCGAAATCTACAATGTACGATTACAAGGTGAGTCCGGGGTTAAAAAAATCGGGACAGGCATACTGTAGCTCGCGCTACAATGCCTGTCTCGATGGTAAAATCAAGTCAGTGAGGGTGAACTACCGCTTTAAATAGGTGCCAACTATCCCATATGTTAGATTGTATGAAGGGAGAGATATACATGTTCCCCTGGAGGCGGAGCACAACATCCACAAGCTGTCCATTTCTTTTAAAATTCCTCCGCCATAGGTTAAGACCCTTTTCACACCGTGCCGCCCGAGTGTCGGTGGTAAAACGCCGCTATTTTTAGTGGCGCTTTACCGTCGAATTTTCAGCACATTTCGGCCGCTAGCGGGGCGCTTTTAACCCCCGCTAGAGGCCGAAAAAGGGTTAATACCGCTCGCAAACCGCCGCTACAGCAGCGTTTTGCCGGCGCAGCCCATTGATTTCAATGGGCAGGAGCGCATTAGGAGCAGTGAGTTCAATGCTCCTAATGCACTCCAAAGAAGCTGCTGGCAGGACTTTATCTGCCGCCCTGCCAGCGCACTGCTCCAGTGTAAAAGCCCTCAGACTTTCACAGTGTTGTGAATGGAGCAGCTTTTTAGTGCGCTTTGCAGGCGCTGTTTTTAACGCTATAGCACCTGAAAAACGCCCTCAGTGTGAAAGGGGTCTGAAAGGAGTCTAAAAGGCAGTAAAACTGTCAGGAAGGGTAAATAACTTCTTGGAGTTAAGCACAAAAAAGAAGGCAGTATCCAAGAAGCCTATTTTTTTGGCCTATTTGGTTATGTGGAGGCTGAGCAGAACTAGGTGTATCTATCCAGAGACTAGTACACACTGGGGGAGAATCACTAAAACTGGTGCACACAGAATCTGGTGCAGCTGTGCATAGTAACCAATCCGCTTCTAACTTCAGCTTGTTCAATTAGGCTTTAACAATAAAACCTAGAAGCCGATTGGTTACCATTCACAGCTGCACCAGTTTCTGTGAGCACCGGTTTTAGTAAATCTCCCCCACTGCCTCAATCAAATAATTCACTATAGTCAGCATAAGGCAAGAAGGTGAAGAATTAACTTCACTAAATTCTGTAGTAGCCTCTGTTAAAATATCAGCTTTCCCTTTGCCTTCTGCATATGTAAGTGCGGCAGGCAGTTTAGGTTAGTAGTACCCATTAGCATGGTCAGGGGGAGAAGAGGCACAAGACTGTTTCTGGTCAGTAGAAGCATCAGCGTCCAGAAGTGGCGATAGCCTTTGGAATAAATCAGATATAGTGGCAGAAAATTCTGCTGGAGTCAGACAGGATGTGTATATGTCCGGGAGCTCAAATCAGGACAGAGTGGTGTCAATGTATGACCTAACCCCAGAACAAGTGAATTACTATTAACCTAAGGGGATTTGGGAGTTTGCCCAAGGCCTGCATTGGAATTGTCGCCCATGTGCTCCCAACTCCTACATGCCTGTAATCCACCAAAGACCTGTAGGGAGAGGAGAGTAGGGAAGCCAGAAGTGCTGCGGGGGGGAACCAGGGCAGAGGGAATCTGTGATGCACAGGGTGATTAGGGTGTGCCTGGGCAAACCTGGTACACCCTGTGCACACGCCTATGTAACATAATGTAAACCAGGGATATGCAATTAGCGGACCTCCAGCTGTTGCCAAACTACAAGTCCCGTCATGCCTCTGCCTCTGGGTGTCATGCTTGATGCTGTCAGAGTCTCGCTATGCCTCATGGGACTTGTAGTTTGGCAACAGCTGGAGGTCCGCTAATTGCATATCCCTGATGTAAACCAACAAATCTAACAAGACATGCAAAGACAGGAACTGCAAAAAAACGGATATGTGGCGCACGATCCAGCAGAGCAACCAGAAAATAAACTGAGGTATATAAAATTCTAATACTAAAGTCCAATAATAAAAATGTCCATGAAAGTCCTGGATCAATAGAATGTAGTACAAGTGGCTGTGGAGAACACTTAGCGGCAGCACCTTAAAGCAGAAGCATTGCTCTGAAAAGATCAAAAAGAAAGGACAAAGTGCGCCAATCTGAGTGCAGTAAGCCCAAATTTAATAGCTGAAATAAAATAAATATACATATACAAAATGCCTACTCACAAACAAGAAGTAGATGGTAGGCAAAAAGACCAGAATGGGGAGACGTAGGCGATCAACAAGTGGATATGTGCCTGGAATCCTGCAGTGGTCTTAACTGGCGGGCATCCAGAGTGTAGACTGTAGCAGATCGTTGGAGATCGGTGTCGGGGGACAGGAACACCGGAGAGCCACAGAGGATGCGGCGTGCGCTTCACCGTGGAGCGCAGCGTGCCGTCGTCGCGCCGGAAGTGACGTGCAGGTCCGTGCCGGCCAAAGACCTGCACGTCACTTCCGGCGCGACGACGGCACGCTGCGCTCCACGGTGAAGCGCACGCCGCATCCTCTGTGGCTCTCCGGTGTTCCTGTCCCCCGACACCGATCTCCAACGATCTGCTACAGTCTACACTCTGGATGCCCGCCAGTCAAGACCACTGCAGGATTCCAGGCACATATCCACTTGTTGATCGCCTACGTCTCCCCATTCTGGTCTTTTTGCCTACCATCTACTTCTTGTTTGTGAGTAGGCATTTTGTATATGTATATTTATTTTATTTCAGCTATTAAATTTGGGCTTACTGCACTCAGTTTTGCGCACTTTGTCCTTTCTTAAAGACAGGAACTGGTATGCAAAAGGTACAGGGATATCTTGCCCACATGTTCATGGTCATGTTCAGGGTCCAGGTGGGAGGAGGCTGGCATGGCGGCGTGTACAAGCCACTACTACTCATTGCTGATTGAAACGTGTATTGGTCCATGAACCACAGTGTCAAAACACGTTCCTAACCAAACGGGTTGCTACATTTCAGGACCAGACTGGACATCTGCAGCCCACTGAGGAAAAGGCCCTGGTAAGCGTGCACTTTATATGGTGGGGGATTCCCTTTATATATACAAATAAGTCACCGGATTCTCATTGAAACTGGTCATTGGTCCGTCCTTTATGAAGATTTCATAATCCATTCACATTTGCTATTGGAGGACTTTTATATTTTGTCACATGTATCACAGCCTGGGACATCTGTTGCGTTTCATCTGTTTTTGTTTTTTCTTTATCCTTTTTTATTTTCAATCACTGTATGTGTTCACATTTATTTGGTTCATGTGTTATTTAGGAGTGCAGCTTATTTTTTAAATTTTAAAACTTAGGACATCGAGGGTAACCTGATCTGTAAACTGCTAGCAAGTCAGAAGGCAATAAAGCAATCGAATCAAAGCATTGCAGGTACCCTTTTAAAGTTGCATAGATTGGAACGGTGCCATTGAAATCAATGGGCTGTGCCTAGTCATACTAGTGCAAAGACAGCCTTAGACCCCTTTCACACTGAAGCATTTTTACAGCGTTTTAGTGTTAAAAATAGCGCTATTAAAACGCTCATAAAACACTCTCCATGCATCTGAATGGACCCTTTCACACTGAGTTCTGCAAGCAGCATCTTTGGAGCAGCTTTTGGGCGCAGAAAAAAACGCTCCAAAAACGCCCCTCTCCATTGAAATGAATTGAAGGCGCTGTAAAAACGTCTTACCCTTTCACAATGAGGCACAGCAAAAACGCCCTAAAACGTTAGGGTCTTAGCAGTGCTTTACCAGCACATTGGGATTGCAGATGAGGCTTCGCTCGAAAAAAGCTTGAATAACGTTCGAAAAATGCCCCAGTGTGAAAGAGGCCTTCGTAGGTTGCCTGTAGTATGATTATTGTAGACTGTAAGCCAAGACCCCAGAGCACTTCCAGAAACTATGACCAGCTCCTCACATCCTGTATACGCCCACTGGCTACACAGGAACAGTGTCCCTCCCTGGAAGTGATGTCACTAGCTTTCAGTAACCACACCCACTGGCTGCTTTTAGACTCAAAAGGAAGTAGAATTTAAGTCATGTGATGGCACTGGATACCGCAAAATAAAGGAAGAAAAACTGGGATTTTTTTAATTTTGAGGCATAAGGCTGAACTTGGCTCACATCAATGATTGCAGGGTGAGAATTTAAAGTGGAGGTTCACCCTCAAAAAAAATTCAGACATCACATGGAGTCGAGCCATCCTACCGACAGAATGCCGGTGTTTTTTTTTTTTTCTCAGCACATACCTCGTTATCACGATTTTCACCTTTTTTTTCATTAAAGGGTGAACCTCCACTTTAAGTGTTAGGGTGGACTTGCACTTTAACAGCATGAAACCCAGGGTCTAAGAATAAGTTCCTGTGTCCTGTACGATTAGGAGTAATACTTGTCTAGAAGATTTAATTTGATATATTTTACCTTGGCTTCATTGCTTGAAACAGGCTTCACAGGAAACTGAACATCTGTAGCTTTCAGTATGGTATTTTCTTGTAATATGTCTTGTTGTGACTGATTGTGGCCAAATGGCTGAAAAAAACAAGAAGGGATAAACTTAAGCATTTTACTTCCTGAGAATATATTAGCAAAAATACGCCTAACCAACGGTCCTTACCTTCCTACCATAGAGACACTGAAAAAAGATGACTCCTACTGACCACACATCTACTTTATTGGAAATCTTTGGTGGCTCTTTGCCCACTACAAAGCATTCTGGGGGAAGGTACCTGTAAGATTTCAGAACAACATTAGTAATACAAGCATAAAACAAAACAGCATTAAGCATGCTACTCAAGAATATTCAGCCTAGGTTCACACTCAGGAACTGAACTGCATTCCTGTACAATTCACATGCGATTCAGTGCGGTGCAATATGAGCCATTCATTTTCGAATAGACTCAAATTGCACCGCATCCACATCAAAGTCCTGCATGTAGCAATTCTGGGAACGCACTGCAACCAGGTTGTTTTGTACCGCGGAATCTGGTGCAGGCAAATGTACTGCATTTTGGGGGGCCTTTAAGATTGCACTGACCCCCGCTGCAGATCGCAAGAGCAGTGCGATTTGAATGCGATGCAGGAAACACACGGATCGTGGATTTCCCGTACCGCATTCAAATGTGAACTGAGGTGTTTGTTACCCAAAAAAATAAATAAAAAAATCCTGTTCTCTTAATCACTTCAATACCACACACTTTCGCCCCTTCCTGCTCAGGACAATTTTCAGCTTTCAGCGCCGTCACACTTTGAATGACAATTGCGAGGTCATGCTACACTGTACTAAATTTCTATCATTATCTTCCCACAAATAGAGTTTTATTTTGGTGGTATTTAATCACCACTGGGGTTTTTATTTTTTGCTAAACTAAATTATTTTGAAAAAATAAAGTTTTTCTTTGTTTCGGTTATAACATTTTGTTTTCTCCTTCACTGTTGGGCATTGATAGGCAACACTGATATGCAGCACTGATGGGCACCACTGATATGCATCACTGATGGGCACTACTGATGGACACTAATAGATGGCACGGATGGGCAGCACTGATGATGATGTACTGACAGGTGTTACCGATTGGCACTGACAGGTGTTCCTGATGGGGCACTGACTGGCAGCTGATGGGGCTGTGCTGATAATCAATGTGCGTATTATCAGCACAGACCCCCCCTTACACAGGGAAAGCCGCCAATCAGCTCACCCTGTCAGTGCGAACCAAGAAAAGTCATTTACCGGCACTTCCTTGTTCACTCTGATTGGTCTGACGGAGGCTCCTTGCCACGATCAGAGATGCAGTGTGTCAGAGTGACACACTGCACCACTGATCACCGCGCGCCCCTCTGGGAGAACGCCGGCATGTTATCCTGCTGCACGCCATATGACCACCATATGACCACCGCCCGGCCGTCATTCTGCTATAGGCCGGGCGGGAAGTGGTAAAGCATGTTATACAGCACAGTGCTTGTGCTGTGTAATTTGGCCCCTTGTATAACCTAAAATACCTGGCTGATCCTGCCTGGTTCTGCCCTCCTCCCTGTAAACGGACCACAGTTTATGATGGCCGAGCCCTGACACCGTGGGCACTTTAAGTACCTCAGTCATCCGCTTTGTCTCCTCTCTGCTCTCCCCCATCCTCTCCCTCCTCCCCCTTTCAGTTCCAGACACTGCCCGCCCCCCCTCCTGCTTCTTTAAAAAAAAAAAAAAAAAAAAAGATATCATCTGTATACCATCCTGCTATATAATGTTGTGTCCCAGTGCCTGTGCTGTATGAAAAAAAAAAATGCTGATCTGCATCTTATGATAGAGCGTCTCCCGGCGCTCACGCGACTTCTCGGCTCTGTTCCTCTTCCTCCTCCTCTCTCAGAGAGATCCGAGTCATCACATGACCCCCGGGAGACACTATAAGGTACAAATCAGCATTTTCTTTTATACAGCACAGGCACTGGGACAGTATTATATAACAGATGCGATGGTATACATATAATATGGTGGCTTAACAACCACTTTAATGCACGTTAGAGAACCAACATTTGGTGCTAAAGAACAGTGAACTCACCAGTATGTTCCAGCTCCTTGTGAGGTCAGGTCCATTCCATCCACACCATAGCTGTCATCATCCATTATTTTAGACAACCCAAAGTCTGTGATTTTAATCTCACCACATGCTGTACCATCGACAAGAAGAATATTACCTGGGAGAGAATTTTCACATGCTTAAGAGAACTGCTTAAGAGAACTGTTTCAAATAATATACATGCTCATCTTCCATACCTGGAGGCATTTATTTCCTACTTTATTTGGAATAATTGTAGATGCATGTACTGTATATTTGGAAGGATAAAACACCACAATGACTGCAAAATCAGCCAAAAGTGAGCATTGTCTAATGTCTAAAGCTTTGTACACACACACACTTTTCGTTTTAGTCGTTTTTTTTGTTCAACCCAGCAGGGCTGAAAGAAAAAAAATAAAATAAATTACAGCTGAGGTTGGAGTTGTTGTACTAACAATCCAATGTTCGTACAGCGATCTCCCCTGCTGTGCTATTGTGTTCTGATGGGGACAGCCCCCCCGCCAAAACACTCCGGTCAGTGGTTTCAGCCATTGGCTTAGCGCGCTGATCAGGAGCCGATCGGCAGATCTTTTTCAGTCTTGCACTTTCGACGTAAGCCAGCTTCTGTCAGACCGACTCCAGTACACACAGGCCAAATGTTGGCCGGTTGCTATTGAACCGGCTAATGCCGCCGGACATTCATCCCATGTGTACTAGGCTTAAAGGAGTTGGAAAGTCTCAAAGGTTTTTCATCTTAATGCATTCTATGCATTAAGGTGAAAGACCTTTTGTGGTGCAGCAGCCTCACAGAGCCCCCCTGTTACTTACCTGAACCTGAACTTTCCAGTGACAAACATGAGCCCAGTAGCTCGTCGCTGTCTCGGGTCCTCATAGGATAGACTGATAACAGCAGGAGCCATTGGCTCCCAGTGCTTTCAATCAAATCCAGTGACACAGGAGGCGGGGCTGGGGCAGAGTCCTGCTGTCTGTGTCAATGGACGCAGTAGCAGGACCTGGGAGCACGCGCCCGCACGAGTGCCTCAAAGGAAAGCGGCTCTACGTGCGGGCACTCGATGCGGAGGAGGAGCCAGGAGCGCCGCCGGGGGGACCCCAGAAAAGGAGGATCAGGGCAAAACCCTTGCACAGGGCAGGCAAGTATAACAATTGTTCTTTTTTTCAGTCAAAGACGTCATATGACGTCCTTGGGCTAGAAGTTGTTAAACTAACATTTACAATCACTTTAAGGATAAAGTGCAACACGCCAAAAGACACAAAATGTCAGTAGGGGGTAGAAGAATGGCAGCACCAGCCACATCTCACTGTGGATCTCTTGTTATCCTCTGTACAGACACAAAAATTAGGTTAACAGAGCTCACTTTAAAAGTTTGCCAGTTTACGGAACAACTGGCAATGAATAGAAGATTTAAAGGGGTTGTAAAGGTAAAAGTTTTTTCACCTTAACCACTTTAGCCCCGGGCCTGTTTTTCAGAGTCGGTGTTTACGAGACAAAACCATTTTTTTTTGCTAGAAAATTACTTAAAACCCCCAAACATTATATATTTTTTTTTTCTAACACCCTAGAGAATAAAATGGAAGTCATTGCAATACTTTTTGTCACACCGTATTTGCGCAGCGGTCTTACAAGCGCACTTTTTTTGGAAAAAATTCACTTTTTTAAATGAAAAAATAAGACAACAATAAATTTGGCCCAATTTTTTTATATATTGTGAAAGATAATGTTACGCCGAGTAAAATGATACCCAACATGTCACGCTTAAAAATTTCGCCCGCTCGTGGCATGGCGTCAAACTTTTACCCTTAAAAATCTTGATAGGCGACGTTTAAAAAATTCTACAGGTTGCATTTTTTGAGTTACAGAGTAGGCCTAGGGCTAAAATTAATGCTCTCGCTCTAACAATCGCGGCGATACCTCACTTGTGTGGTTTGAATACCGTTTTCATATGTCGGCGCTACTCGCGTATACGTTCGCTTCTACGCGCGAGCTCGTCGGGACGGGGCGCTTTAAAAAATGTTTTTTTTGCTTTTCGCATTTATTTTTATTTATTTTACAATTTTTAACACTGAAAAAAAAAAAAAAAAAAAAATTATCACTTTTATTCCTATTACAAGGAATGTAAACATCCCTTGTAATAGAAAAAAGCATGACAGGTCCTCTTAAATATGGGATCTGGGGTCAAAAAGACCTCAGATCTCATATTTAGGCTTAAATGCAAAAAAAAAATAAAAAATTTGGAAATGTCATTTTTTCAAATGACAAAAAAAAAAATGTTTCTTTAAGACGCTGGGCGGGACTGACGGTTTGACGTCACTTCCGCCCAGCGGAGCTATGGGGACGGGCGAAGGAGATTTTTCCTTCAGTCTCGTCCCCGCTCAGCTGCCGGATGGTCGCGATCTCCTCCGCCGCTACCGACGGCTCCGGTAAGCGGCGGAGGGCGCGGAACAGCGGCGGGAGGGGGGGGGCCCCTCTCCCGCCACCGATAACGGCGATCTCGCGGCGGATTCGCCGCGGAGACCGCCATTATCGTTAACACGGCCGCCCACAGAAGAGATGAATATCTCGATTGTGGCAGCAGCTGCTACCGTTACCGAGATATTCATCTCTAAAGTGATGACGTATAACGGCGGTGGGCGGTCGGCAAGTAGTTAATGCATTCTATGCATTAAGGTGAAAAAACATCCGAGGAATACTGCCCCCCCCCCCTGAGGCCCCGTTTACTTACCTGACACTTCGAAAGTCCTGCGCGACGTGGACGTGCAGGTTTCTCGGGTCATTCATTGGTTGATTGAAAGCAGCGCAGCCATTGGCCGTATCCAATAACAAGGCGCGCCGGGGGCGAGTGATACAGTGAGCAGCTATGGCCGCCGGCTGTATCACAGGAGCGCGCATGTAACAACTCATCACCACGCAAGCTCGCATGAAGGTGATGAGTTCTTGCGAGGGGGAGCCGAGACAGCCGCAGAGGGACCCCAGAAGACCAGGTTCAGGGCCACTCTGTGCAGAACGAGCTGCACAGTGGAGGTAAGTATAACATGTTTGTTATTTTAAAAAAATACAAATTTACTTTACATACCCTTTAATAATGCAATTACAACACCGGTCAACACACACCCCCCTTATTGTTCTCACCTGGCTTTAGATCATAATGAATGATGGGCGGCTTGATCTCATTGAGATAACGTAGTGCATTGACTATTTGCATTACAATAGACCTGGCTTCTTTTTCAGACATCAATTTGTGTTGTTTCAGATAGAAGTCCAGATCATTTCCTTCACAGTATTCCAGCACCGTACAGAACCTGCAAACACAAGGACACAAATGGTTATTTTTAAAGCATTTATATAGTAGTTCAACATATGCTGTCAAGAAATAAAGTAAAATGTACCAATCAAATACATACCAAAAGCACATTAATACAGAATGTAAATGGATGAACAGGAGAAATAAATTTTATTTACATTTTTTAATTTCCTGTACACTTTCTGCTATGCTGTATGCTTACGCATTTTTTTGTTTTACAGGTCTTTACGACTCTATCATCATCATCTAGGTGACTAGATAACACCTAGCCAGATACCAATTTACCAGACCTGCGTTTATTTAACCCAAAATGGGTTCAATTTAAAAGCTGCATATCACAAATGACAACAGGAAATAAGCATGTGGCTCTAAAAACATTAAGATATAATTAATAATTTATACAACAACCGCACACTAAACCATAGCAGCAGTGTGCCAGCGGTGCAATACCCCTTTCAGCTGTTCTTGCATCACAGAAAAATTCTGCTCACTGCACTATATGGGAACAGGGCCTAAAAGTAAATACAGTTGTGCTCAAAAGTTTGCATAGCCTGGCAGAAATCGTGAAATTTTGGCATGAATGTTGAAAATATGACTGATCATGCCAAAAACGAATTTAAAGGATAGTGAACATATGAAGCCGTTTACTATTACATAGTTGTCTGGCTCCTTTTTAACCACTTCCCACCCTGCGGCCGACTATTTATGGCCGCAAGGTGGCTCTGATTTCCCGGGAGGCCGTCTATATACGGCCTACTGCCGTGCGTCACTGGGGGCGCGTGTGTTCCCGCCGCGTCACACAGGTGCCGATGCGTGTGCCTGGAGGCCGCGATGTCCGCCAGGCACCCACGATCGGCAGTCACAGAGCCAGGGACGTGGAGCTCTGTGTGTAAACACAGAGCTCCACGTCCTGTCAGGGAGAGGAGAACGATGGTGTGTCTCTTGTACATAGGGACAATGATCAGTCACCTCCCCCAGTCAGTCCCCCTCCCCTCACAGTAAGAATCACTCCCAGGGTACATATTTAACCCCTTGATGCCCCCCTAGTGTTAACCCCTTCCCTGCCAGTTCCCTATACAGTAACCAGTGCATTTTTATAGCACTGTTCGCTGTATAAATGTGAATGTCCCAAAAATGTGCCAAAAGTGTCCCAAAAATGTCCCATGTGTCCGCCGTAAAATCGCAGTCGTGACAAAAATCGCAGATCCCCATTACTAGTAAAAATAATAATAATAAAAAAAATTAATAATTCTATCCCCTATTTTGTAGGCGTTATAACGTTTGCGCAAACCAATCACTATACGCTTATTGCGATTTTTTTTTTACCAAAAATATGTAGAATACATATCAGACTAAACTGAAAACATTTTTTAAATGGGATATTTGTTATAGCAAAAACTAAAAAATACTGTGTTTTTTTCAAAATTGTCGCTCTATTTTTGTTTATAGCACAAAAAATGAAAAACACACAGGTGATCAAATACCACCAAAAGAAATCTCTATTTGTGGGGAAAAAAAGGACGTCAATTTTGTTTAGCAGCCACGTCGCACGACCGCGCAATTGTCATTCAAAGCATGAAAGTGCCGAAAGCTGAAATTTCGCCTGGGCAGGAAGGGGGTATATGTGCCCAGTAAGCAAGTGGTTAAATCGCAACAACAGAAATCACCCAAATGGCCCTGATCATATGTTAACATACCCTGGAATCTTTGGCATTGGTACAGACAAAGAAGGTGACACACACAGGTTAAAATGGCAATTAAAAAGTTAAATTTCCCACATCTGTGGCTTTAAAAAATTGCAGTGTATAAATAGTCAATGAGTTTGTAGCTCTCATGTCCATGCACTGATAAGGCTATATATGGAACCATAGGCTACAGAAAAAAATTTGTCCAAGACCTGCGTAACAAGGTAATGAAACTTTATAAAGCTGGAAAAGGACATAAAAAGATATTCAAACCCTTACATTTGTCAGTAAGTACTGTTCAATCACTGAAGTGTAACATTTGGGGATCTCTCGATATCAAACCAAGGTCAGGTAGACCAAGAAAGATTGCAGCCACAACTGCCAGAAGAATTGTTCAGGATACAAAGAAAAACCCACATGTAACCTCAAAAGAAATACAGGCTGCTCTAAAAAAAAGATGGTGTGTTTAAGGAGCACAATATGATGATACTCAAAAAAGAGCTGCATGGTTGAGTTGCCAGAAAGAAGCCTGTACTGCGCCAATGCCATAAAAAAGCCTGCGGAGGCATGTCAAGGTGTTGTCAGGCTTATTGTAACTGCGCTTATTTGTGGCACTGGCGCAGTAAAAGGCTTCTGTCTAGTAACTCAACCATGCAGCTCTTTTTTGAGTATCATCGTATTGTGCTCCTTGAAAACCACACTGCATTTTTCCAGAGCAGCCTTTATTTCTCCTGAGGTTACCTGTTTTTTTCTTTGCATCCCAAACAATTCTTCCGCCAGTTGCGGCTGCAATCTTTCTTGGTCTACCTTGGTCTTGGCTTAGCATCAAGAGATCCCCAACATTTCCACTTCCTAATAAGTGATTGAACAGTACTGACTGCCATATTCAAGGCTTTGGATATCTTTTTATATCCTTTTCCATCTTTATAAACTTCCATTACCTTTTTACGCAGGTCTTTTTCAAAAAAAAATTCTGCTCCCCATGGCTCAGTAGCCAGCATTCTCAGTGCATCCACATAACAAACTCATTGACTATTTATACACAGATATTATTGTAATTTAACCTCTTGCCGACTGCCCCGCTTACATTTACTGCACTGTACAGGTACGCGATTCTGCACTTCTGGGGCGCGCACACACGCTGCAGGCAACTCGCTCCTGCGAGTGATTGGACACAGCAGGAGACAATGAGCGGGTCCGGCGGACGTGATGTCTGCCAGGACCCGTTGATAGATCGAGACAAGGCAGAACGGCGACCTGCCTATTTAAACAAGGCAGATTGCCCTTCTGCGACAAGGTAAATCAGTACAAGCACTCCCCCCCCCCCATTTAACCCTTTGATCATCCCTGATGATAATTCCTTCCCTGCCAGTGCATTTGTTTTTAGCACTGATCATTGTATTACTGTCACTGGTTCCCAAAAAAAGTGTCCGATTAATCTGCCGCAATATCGCAGTACTGCTATAAGTCGCTGTTCTCTGCCATTAATAGTAAATTAAAAAAAAAAATCATAAAAATATCCTAAAGTTTATAGACGCTATAACTTTTGCGCAAACCAATCAATATACATTGGCCTAAATTGAAAAAATTTTTTTTTGCAAAATTGTCTGTTTATAGCGCAAAAAAACACAAAAGTGATCAACTTCCACCACAAGAAAGCTCTATTTGTAGGGACAAAAGGGCATAAAACTTTACTTGGGTACAACAATGTACGACTGCGCAATTGTCAGTTAAAGTACTGCCGTGCCGCATCACAAAAAAATGGCCTGGTCATGAAGGGGGGTAAACATTCCAGAGCTGGAACGGTTAAAGAGCCACAGATGAGGGAAATAAACCTTTGATTGCCATTTTAACCTGTGTGCGTCACCTTCTGTGTCTGTACCAAGACCAAACATTCCAGGGTATGTATACATTTGATCAGAGCCATTTGGGCAATTTATGTTATGATTTAAAAAGGAGCCAAAAAAACCATGTGATAATAAATGGCTTCATATGATCACCATCTTTAAATATAAAGAAAGTTTTTTGGCATGATCAGTCATATTTTAAATATCAATGCCAAAATGTCACAATTTCTGCCAGGGTATGCAAACTGTATAATGGTTTGGGGCTCAATATGACTGAACTCCCAGCCTTATGATAAGGGATGGGTTACTACTGCAGTCACCAATTAGACTGATTCGCAAAGTTGCATAACATTGTTCAGCTTTATTAGGCTCCTCTGTAGGTCGTTCCCCCCCCCCCCCCCACTACTATATGTCCAATTCCAACGGCAGTAAGGACAATAAAAATGCAGGAATCAAATCAGAGATACCACACAGATTATCAGTCCTCTATAGAAACCTCTCTCAACAGGGGTGCTGCAGCATCCTGGTAGAAAAAAGCTGTTGGATGAGACCGAACTCATGAGCCAGACTGTATTTCGGCAAACCGAATGCCCGCTGCAAAGTGAAATCAAAGGGAGTGAGAGTGTGTGCTGTGGTCTGTGTCTCCCTCTACAGGCGCAGTACCCGGCTCATTTTAAAATGCTTTTTTATGTGTGTGTTTGTTTATATGTTGGAGTGTTTATGTGTTACTTTTAATCCTAACCTCTATTCCTGTACTTTTAATCCTAACCTCTATTCCTGTACTATCAGAACAGCACTTCTTGAACTTATTTGTTATAGCAGCAAGGACTGACGCTCCCCTGAAAAGCAATCCATGCTTAGATTGCTTATCAGAGGCATTTGACAGACAGTGAAGGGTCAATATGTTGTCTCCTTACCACCTGTTTCAGGTAAATGCAGCATCACTACACCACAACCACATGCAGTGAGTGCACACAGTTGGGGGTGCTAAAAACAGCTCGACCCCCCCCCCTCACATGTGATCACGTGCTTGGTTCACATCTGTGCGGCTGCATACAGTGCAGACCATTTATTTCAATGGGCTGCCGTATCCAAAGAAATGCAGGGAAAGAACAAGGCATTTGTCTGCGTGTCAGGAATAAACGTGTAAACGGGACCAAGCCTTAGAATGGGGAGAGACTGGAAACTCGAGACTGAAAATGATTCTTAGGGGCGCCCGGACTGGAAATGGTTTGAAAAACACTGCACCAAATATTGTTAGCTTTAGGACTCATTCATTTGGGCAGAAAAGAAAACTGCATTTAGATGCGCAGTGTGTGTAGTTTTGTGCACATCTAAACTCAGCACTACAGCAATTAATGAGCCCATACACACACAGCTGTGTTTATATGTGAAAACGTGCGCTGCGTTTAGCCACATACAAAAAAAGTAGGACACAGCTGCATCCAGGGCAGCACAGATCTGAAGTTCTTACATGAATACGCAAATCAACACGCAAAGAAGGGCATATATGTGTAGTCATTCACTGGAATAAAGGATGAACAGACATGTGTTTTACGCAGGATCTTCTGCTAGCTTTGCCAGTAAGGACCTGCGTTCTAAGAGCCCTTTCACACTGAGGCGCTTTGCAGGCGCTATAATGCTAAAAATACCTCCTGCAAAGCGCCCTGAAAGAACTGCTCCTCACACTCGAGCCTGAGGGCTTTCACACTGGATCGGTGTGCTGGCAGGACGATAAAAAAAAAGTCCTGCTAGCAGCATCTTTGGAGCGGTGAAGGAGCGATGTGTATACCGCTCCTGCCCATTAAAATGAATGGGCACCGCGGCTATACTTTGCGGGTGGTTTTAACCCTTTTTCGGCCGCTGGCGGGGGTTAAAAATCGTCATGCTATCGGCAGAAAAGCACCGCAAAATTGTCGGTAAAGCACCGCTAAAAATAGCGCCGCTTTACTGCAGACGCACCCACCGCCCCAGTGTGAAAGGGGCCTTAGACTGGTGATCACAAAATTCCAGAAAGTGCCTTTTAAGAACAACAGGAAAAGGTGTCAATTGAGATGCTGATTAAATAACATTTTATGTGAAAATTACATGTGTAAAGTGATTGTAAAGTCTTTTTTTCCCCAATAAAAAAAACATGTTATACTTATCTACTCTGCGCAGTGGATTAGCACAGAGCAGCTCCGGATCCGCCTCTTCTCAGGTCCCTCTTCTGTGCTCCTGGCCCCTCCCTCCTGCCCCCACAGCAAGCAGCTTGCTATGGGGACACCTGAGCCAAATCACAGCTCTCTGTGTCCATTCAAACACAGAGCTGTGGGCCCCTGGCCCAACCCCTCTCTCCTGATTGGCTGACCGCCTTTTATTGACAGCAGCGGGAGCCAATGGCGCATTGGCTGTGTCTCGGCCATTTAGGAGGGAGAGTCTCGGGTGGCCGAGACACTCGTGGACATCGCTGGACAGAGAGGGACCTCAGGTAAGTATTTTTGAGGAAAAACAAAACAGTGCCTAGCAGAGAGATTAACCCTCCTCAACCAAATTAAGGCAATAGAAGGAAATTTCCTTTTGATGAGCATACTCCAGGCTAAGGGACAGGAGATCAATGTCGTGTCATGCCATGACCCCAACTTGTCCCCCTGCAAGACCAAAAATGGTTCTTTGCAACATGAGACTGCCAGCTCAGACACTCGCCTTGCTGGGACAATAGCTACAAGGAAAGCAACCTTGTGGGTGGAAGTAGAAATAGGAATATCTCTAATGGGTTCAAACAGCAGCTTCTAAAGTGCTTACAGGACTAAATACAAACCCCACAGAATCACGAGTAACCAGACCAGGGGAACCATGTGGCAGATTCCCTGCACAAAGTCCCTCTGACCAAACTCTCTCCTTTTTCGATTCCCTTAAGCAGATATAGTGTAAAGCCTACAGACCTTGGAACAGAACGAAAAGTGCAAAGACTTAATCTTTTTCCTGGTACAAGGAGCCAATGGTTAGTCAAGACCCAACTGCAGGAAGAAAATAATCTGTCAACTGGTTAAGTTTTGGGGTGGAAGCCCCTGGACTCATTTACCAGGTGAAGTATGCATTTCCCTTCAGGTGATAATTCATGCGGGAAGTAGACTTCCTAGCATCAAGCATTGTAGGGGAAAAAAAAAAATGAATCTAGACAGATGCCCCCTTAGAACATGGGCTTCAGCAGCCATTACATCAGAGCCAGCAATTGAGAAGCAGGATAGAAAACTGGCCCTTGGAATAATAGATCTAGACAGTCTGGCAGGGACCACCAAGTATCTGCTAGAGGTCTTACCAGGTTGGTGTATTAACAACCAAACCACCTGGACCAATCCAGAGCAATGAAGATGGAATGCTCTCCATCTCAATCCTGAGGTGCATAACAGGAATGTTTCAGGGGAGGAAAGGCATTCCCCTCTAGTGGATCCCTGCACCTGGATACAAACCGATAAAGCCAGTTGACATCACAGAGCCGCTCCGGGCACTGGAAGGATCTAGACTATATTGTCAGGGTTGCACCTAGATGCCGGATCGCTAGCTGCTCTCGCCCCTCTTCAGCCCAGTGTATAGCAAGTGCAGGAAGGGCAGAGCGGAGAGCTCTGCTCCAGGAAAACTGAGAACTAAGCTACCAGCAGTCTTATGATTGCTCAGTTTTTTTAGCTTAGAGCTGGCAAGAGACAGCTGTAGCTTTAGACTGTTGTGGATATTTTATTACATGGACTCATGTGGACAATTTTGTTCTAGGATGTGTGTTTTATAGATTGTCATCTGTCTCCTTGTGTGCGATTTAACCTGAGGAGCGCTCTAGCAGAGCGCACTTGGGTTGATTCGGGACCAGCTGTAAAACCATCAGTATGAAAACCTTCTCAGGGGCTTGGAGACGTGTTCTCGGTGTGTGGGCATTTGCCGGTTTGCAAGTATCAAGCGCAATGCGCTGGGCTTCTTGCCTTCAAAATGTCTATGCAAATTAGAGAAGCGAAGTCCGCATAACGAGAGAAACATATTATATCTGTTGTGGCTAACTGGCTATGCTATCCCTTTTGGATACATATATGCTTTTATAAGAGGACATTGATATATGCCTTGTTTATATACTTGTACCGTAAATTGACAACAGCAAAAGCAATGCCCCTGCAGATCGTCTCAAGCCTGTAAGAACAAATAGAATGATCTTACTAGATACAGGTTGCTCTGAGCATTATTGAATAGGCTCCATGCTGACCAAGATGGCAGATGTGCTGGGCGGGGGGGCAGTGAACATGCCTCAAGTGTTTGAGACATGTGCACTTCTCCCTCCCACTCCTGTGGATGCCCTCCCCTTGACTGTTGTCATTTTGCATGGAGGAAGTGATTGACTGTTGGGGCCATGACTTTCTGTTTGTCATTCCTTTAGTTGCCCATAAATAAACTAAGTGCCTGTGCTGGTGAGGACAGACACACGTCGAGACCCCAGCTTGAAGCAGCATATTTTCTGAATCTACCTGGTGCCACTGAAGTACTTCAATTTCCTTATACCAAAGAGCTTGATACAAACAAGCTTCTAAGCACAAAGGAATTGTTTTGTGCTTTGTGTACATTTTGACGCTGGAAAAGTAAATTTTGGCGCGGTGTGGATTGGTATACCAATCCCAAGTACATGTCCACGACAAGACCAATGCTGCAGCATGGAGGCGAGTATGTGTGTTTTTCATTTTAACTACCCAAAATGTAACTTTTGGCAGAATTAAACCCTCCTATGCTATACAGCCTAAGCTGCCATCTTAGCCTTTGTTTGATCTGCAATTGCTATGGTGCTGCACATGTGATCAAAATATGACACGAGCAACTGAGTTCATGGCATGCCGCCTTCAATGTAACCGTTTTGGGAAACGGTTAAATTAATGGTTTTAGTTACACTTTAAAAAGCAGGTGCATCTTCCCTAGTAGTCTGCTTGTGAAAATGAGACAGCTGAATCCCTGATAGGAAAAGAGCACTTATAAATGAACTCTGCACAAAAAACAAAAAACAAACACAATCAACAAAGCTAAAATCTTGCTAGGACACTAGTAAAAAAACTGAGGCATGCTGTTAAGGGCCCTGGGCTGTGCATGCCAGTGTCCAACCCTACTATAGGCAGCAGTATAACATGAATGTTTAAAGCAGCAGTAAACCGCAGGTGATGGAAAAACAAACAAAATCTCCTGCAAGGCAATGTTATAATGTGCCTATGCATTGCATACTAGCATATTATGACAGACTTGCCTTAGAACAAAGTACTCCAGCGCTGCACTCTCACCGCTGAGAAGGTTCGAAATCTTCCCCTGGCCTTTCCGGGTTTGCGTCCTCTAGCTACATTAGTGGCCAGTGGAGCAATGGCGTCACTTCAGCGCATGCTTGCGGGAGCCACCGTTTATAGCACAGACTTTTAAGGTCTGTATGCCTTCAGAGCGCATGAGCCAGTAACGTCACCGGCTGCATGCACTCCGAATATCTCCTAATCTTGCACAGTTTAGTAGATATTCACAGTACCAAGTGGCAGAACAGAGTTTACTACTGACTGCATAATAACCACTTAAGCCCCGGACCAATATGCTGGCTAAAGACCCAAGGGGTTTTTACAGTTCGGGACTGCGTCGCTTTAACAGACAATTGCGCGGTCGTGCGACGTGGCTCCCAAACAAAATTGGCGTCCTTTTTTCCCCACAAATAGAGCTTTCTTTTGGTGGAATTTGATCACCTCTGCGGTTTTTATTTTTTGCGCTATAAACAAAAATAGAGCGACAATTTTGAAAAAAATGCAATATTTTTTACTTTTTGCTGTAATAAATATCCCCCAAAAACATATATAAAAAAAAAATGTTTCCTCAGTTTAGGCCGATACGTATTCTTCTACCTATTTTTGGTAAAAAAAAAAAACGCAATAATCGTTTATCGGTTGGTTTGCGCAAAATTTATAGCGTTTACAAAATAGGGGATAGTTTTTTTGCATTTTTATTTTTTTTACTACTAATGGCGGCGATCAGCGATTTTTTTTCGTGACTGCGACATTATGGCGGACACTTCGGACAATTTTGACACATTTTTGGGACCATTGTCATTTTCACAGCAAAAAATGCATTTAAATTGCATTGTTTATTGTGAAAATGACAGTTGCAGTTTGGGAGTTAAACACAGGGGGCGCTGTAACATTTAGGGATCACTGTGTATGTGTTTACTAGTGTAGGGGTGTGTGGCTGTAGGATTGACATCATCGATCGAGTCTCCCCTATAAAAGGGATCACTCGATCAATGCGCCGCCACAGTGAAGCACGGGGAAGCCGTGTTTACACACGGCTCTCCCCGTTCTTCAGCTCCGGGGAGCGATCGCGACGGAGCGGCTAAAAACAAATAGCCGCGCCGTCGTCCCGGATCGCTCCCCGAGCGGACCCGACCTCCGCATGTACCGGGGGGGGGGGGTCCCGATCAGACCCCCCACCCACGTCTAGGCAGGGACGTACAGGTACGTTGATGTGCCTGTCTGTGCCATTCTGCCGACGTAAATGTACATGAGGAGGTCGGGAAGTGGATAATTTTAAACTAAAACACACACACAAACACATACTATGTGTATATATATATATATATATATATATATATATATATATATATACACACATACATATACATATACACACATACATACATACACACACACACACACACAAAGATGCACACATATTTAGTAGTCCAGATAATAGTGAAAGAGAATATGTCCAAAACCACATTTCCTTTCAAAAGTAATGACCCAAGGGTGCACATAATAGGATGCCAATGTATACCTTCTTCTTTTAACCACTTGCCTACTGGTCACATTCACCCTCTTGCTGCCCAGGCCAAATTTTAGCTTTCAGCACTAATACACTTTGAATGACAATTACGCAGTCATACAGCAACACATTTTTCTTTACACACAAATGGAGCTTTCTTTTGGTGGTATTTAATCACCACTGGGCTTTTTTTTTTGCTAAACAAACGGAAAAAGGCCAAAAATTTAAAATGTATGTTTTGCTTAGTTTCTGTTATAAAATTTTGCAAACAGGTAATTTTTCTCGCTGATAAAGCTACACCGAAAGTCACTGTTAGGGCTGCACTGATCATCAGTCCCCCGATGATCAGTGATGTCCCCTTTCACACATGCCGGTTACTGGCTCTCCTCGTACTGTGACAGCATGAGGAATTGAATGTCGATAACCGGTAAGTGTGTTTACATCATGATTAGACACAGCTGATCATGTGGTAAAGGGCCGCTGTGATTGGTCCTTCACCCTGATCAGCTGTGTCCTAAGGACACAGCGATCACAGAGCCCACCAGGTGCGCTCCGCAGCGGGCATGCGCAAGGCATGGTTCTGGTAGGACATCAACAGACGCCCTCTCAGAACTGGACAACTGCGCTGTAGCCGCCATTCGGCTATAGCGCGGTCGGCAAGTAGTTAAAGAACTGCCTCCCAGGAGTGCACTGTGAGGGTTGAACATCTTTTGGTCCTTGCTCTACATGCGTTGGAACTTAGTGGGTTTTATCACCATTGGTCTGCCTAAAAGATGTGTACAAAGGAAATCCTACTTACGTGTCTGTATCCAAGGAAAAGTAATCATAAAGTTTCACTATTCTTGGGTGATCGAGCTCTTTGTGTATTCTGTACTCTCTGCAGGCATGCCTACAAACAAATGGGCTGTTTAATAGGGTTGCAGGGTGGAAAGACAGATTATATTATAAAAGAACACAAAAACCATTTACTTGTGGTAATTTTCCTTCTTCTCGTCTCTCCAGCTCTTGTTAAGTTGGTGAATTTTCACAGCAGCATATCTTTGTTCATAAAGATCAAAAGCCTGAAATAAACATGTAATTGCACAGTTAGAGCACAATGTTATTTTGGAAAAGCATACATATCAACTCAGTGGATGCAGCCTAGACAAAGTGGTCAATAGGTCCGCTATCCGGCTGTTCTTGAACACTACTGGCTTGTAACCAGGTTTTATAAACTTGCAGTTAACATTCTTGCAACACTGTCTACAGTGACAACACATGGGGAATTGACCTGTAAAAGCTGGGCTTTGAGAAAACAGCTAAATACATACCTACCGTATATGTCAAATACATCGGTGGACAAAATTACAGGTGGAGTCTCCCTGACAGCCTCCAACAGTGCAGGTCATAGAAACTTCAATAAAGAAGCATTGCATGCAGGGGTGTTTTTTTTTATTGTTTCTGCATTAAGCCCACGGACATGAAAATAATAGGATTTTTATAACAGCTTACCTGTAAAATCCTTTTCTTGGAGTACATCACGGGACACAGAGTCTTAATCATTACTATCTGGGTTATATTCCACCATCAGGTGCTGGACACTGGTGTAATCAATTAGAACAGGAAGTTCCCTCCCTATATAACCCCTCCCATACTGGGAGCACCTCAGTTTTTGTCCCAAGCAATAAGTGTCCCAATATCCCCAAACAAGAGGGGTGGGGACTCTGTGTCCCGTGATGTACTCCAAGAAAAGGATTTTACAAGTAAGCTGTTATAAAAATCCTATTTTCTTTATCGTACATCACAGGACACAGAGTCTTAATCATTACTATCTGGGATGTCCTAAAGCAATGCTTACTGAGGGGAGGGAGACACCAACAATGCAGACTGCCATCAGACACGAGGAATTCTAATGCTGCCTGCCGCATATTGTGCCAACAAAAAAAGGCTGCATCCTCCTGCCGTCTTATGTTCACTTGATAGGATTTAGTGAACGTAAGCACAAACGACCAAGTTGCAGGTCTGGCAAATCTGAGTCATAAAGGCTTGGTAATGCACCCCACATGCAGTGCTTACTATCCTGGTAGGGTGTACCCTAAAAAGAAACAGGGGGAAGCCCTCTCTATAAACCACAAGCCTGAATAATAACCTGATGAATCAACATTTGACAATAGTTGATTTAGACGCTGCCTGCCCCTTGCTGGGGCCTCCTGGTAGCGCACCAACATCAGTCTTCCGTATCCGAGCAGCCGCTTCAGATAGGTCTTGACCTCTCTTACTATAACGAGAGAGCGCATAGCCATTTTAATAGCCGATCTGAACACTGCCCGCCCCATCTAGGGGCTTTCTGGCAACAAAACGTTAGGTTTCTATATCCGAAGCCTTCAGATAGATCTTTAACTGCTCTTATCTTTATTAACCACTTCGTTACCGAGCCTGTTTTTCAGATTCAGTGTTTACGAGACTAAAACAGTTTTTTTTGCTAGAATATTACTTAAAACCCCCAAACATTATATATATATTTTTTTCTAACACCCTAGAGAATAAAATGGCAGTCATTGCAATACTTTTTGTCACACCGTATTTGCGCAGCGGTCTTACAAGCGCACTTTTTTTGGAAAAAATTCACTTTTTTAAATTAAAAAATAACACAACAATAAATTTGGCCCAATTTTTTTTATATATTGTGAAAGATAATGTTACGCCGAGTAAAATGATACCCAACATGTCACGCTTAAAAATTGCGCCCGCTCGTGGCATGGCGTCAAACTTTTACCCTTAAAAATCTTGATAGGCGACGTTTAAAAAATTCTACAGGCTGCATTTTTTGAGTTACAGAGGAGGCCTAGGGCTAGAATTATTGCTCTCGCTCTAACGATCGCGGCGATACCTCACTTGTGTGGTTTGAATACCGTTTTCATATGTCGGCGCTACTTGCGTATACGTTCGCTTCTACGCGCGAGCTCGTCGGGACGGGGCGCTTTAAAAAAATTTTTTTTTGCTTTTCGCATTTATTTTTAATTATTTTACAATTTTTAACACTGAAATAAAAAAAAATAAAAAAATTATCACTTTTATTCCTATTATAAGGAATGTAAACATCCCTTGTAATAGAAAAAAGCATGACAGGTCCTCTTAAATATGAGATCTGGGGTCAAAAAGACCTCAGATCTCATATTTGGGCTTAAATGCAAAAAAAAAAAAAAATTTGGAAATGTCATTTTTTCAAATGACAAAAAAAAAAAATGTCTCTTTAAGAGGCTGGGCGGGACTGACGTTTTGACGTCACTTCCGCCCAGCAGAGCTATGGGGGACGGGCGAAGGAGATTTTTCCTTCAGTCTCGTCCCCGCTCAGCTGCCGGATGGTCGCGATCCCCTCCGCCGCTACCGACGGCTCTGGTAAGCGGCGGAGGGCGCGGGACAGCGGCGGGAGGGCCCCTCTCCCGCCACCGATAACGGCGATCTCGCGGCGAGTTCGCCGCGGAGACCACCGTTATCGTGTACAGGACCGTCGGCACTAAAGATGGATACCTCAGTTGTGGCAGCAGCTGCTGCCGTTACTGAGATATCCATCTTTAAAAACAGGACGTCATTTGACTTTGGGCCAGTAACGAAGTGGTTAAGAGAAAGCAATAACCTCTCCTTCCGCGGATCAAGGTCCTGAAAAAAAGGAAAAGGAAGGCAATAATATCTTAATTCAAGTGAACACTGGATCCTTCTAGCCAATAAGGTTGGGTGAGTATTTAACATCACCCTTCTTGTACAAATAATTAAGTATGGCTCTATACAAAGAAAGTTGCCAATACTCTCTTGCGGAGGCAGCCGCAACCAAGAACACCAATTCCCTCTTTAGAAGGATAAAGGGAAATATTTATGGTGCATCAGCCCAAGGTGCTGACTCTGTAAGCCAGCATACTGGATCCAATCCTCCGAGCACAAGGGCGCCTTAACTGGCGGACTTATACCTGTCACCCCTTGTATAACGGCCCAGATCAAGAGTGTGCCGAGATCGGACCCTTGATGGAACCTAAGGCCAGCTCCATCTCTTTTCCAATGTAGAAAGGTAAGAATTTTACCTAGGACCTACTACCAAGGATTCCACCCCTTGGTTTCACACCAGGAATATGGGCCTTCCATATCCTAGGATATCTGGTCCTGGAGGCCAGCTGTCCTGTATGAATCAAGGTAACTGCCGCTGATTCTGTACGCCCCGATCCTCAAGAATGCAGGCTATAACAGCCAGACCATTAATACACATGTATGCAAGACAGGATGTAACCCTGCAAAGCAGGCCTGGACAAGCTGTAAGAGACCCTGGGTCCTCTACGATCAGTTCTGCTGTCCCTGCGCAGTAAGGTTGTATGGGCTATGCTGGAGCAATTAAGCCAGCTTCCGTTCTCTTCTGATGTAGCATGGAAGCCACGAAGGTTGTGGCCCTGGGGGGAGATAACACATAAACCAGCGACAACTGGGCCCCCAGGGTCACTAAAAAATCTGTCCCGCATGCGGGTGGATCCTTTGGCCTTGACACAAAGTTGTTCAATCTCTTGTTGAACCTGGACGTCAACACCCTTTATGTGCAGGGTAACGTTTCTGTGACATTTGGTCAGAAAAAAGTCGGGGTGTAGAGGCCAATCTCCCGGACCCGATTGTTGATGGCTCCAGCGAATCGCCTGCCAATCTAGCATTCCATGAAATAACAATTGACAATAGGCAAGGCACAAGCTCTTCTCTGGTAACCAAAGTAAACCACTAGAGAGGCATAGTCAGATTGTATTCAGACAGAGCAACCCTGTAACCTAAACGTTCAGGTCCTTAAGCCGGATGCTCCATCCGTAGCTCTAGAAAGCTAGCAGATAAGGCTCCCTAGGAGCTTGACCACCTTCCCTGTGCCGTGGTCTCTTCCAGGCCTGGATTCTATCCCTAGAGGCCAGTCCTCGCAACCTGCTCCCAGGTAACGGGTATGAAGGATATTCCCTTCTGCCAATCATTCAGTTAAGAACCCTAAACTGAAATTCCAGCATATCCCTGGGACAAGACTCCTAGGATAATGCTAAGTTAGGATCCACTCGTTCCAGGCCGACAGAGCAAAGTTTATATCAGCCTTGAATAAAACTGAGCATAGGGAACTGTGTTTGAATAAAGACGGCATATTCCCTCTAGACTGGGATCCCAACCCAGGAGTTCCAGATAATTAATCATGCTGGACTCCCCTAGGCCCAGCCATGCTACTGACTGATCTGTCAGCACGGGTTTGCCTCGGAATGACATTACTGCTATACCCTGGGCCTTTAGCCCCGCTAGAGGCGGGCCCTAGCAGCCTTGTAAATAAACACACATGCAAATAGCTCCCCCTATGTGCATGTGGCAACCTTTAAAGCCATATGCCTCTATGGAAGCGTGTGTTCATAGAAGCGTGAGTTCATAAGAATATGTTTTCCGCAAACACACAAAAAAGGGGGCGTGCTGTATACACGCATACATATAGCATGTGAGCTATGAACAAGCATCCTGCAAGCAAGTATGCGCCTATGTAAGGCCAAGGAATCTTGTATAATTAAGGAAACCTAATTATAATGCCTCCTAAGTCAAACTCTAGGCAAACATGCATTCTTATGCGATTCAGCAAATTTTCATGCGATCCAACATCTATGCATCTTAAGCACTCCTGTGCGGACAAGTACCCTTGTGGGACCAAGCATTCTTGTATGATCGAGCACCACTGTGCGATCCAGCAATTTTTTTTTTTTTTTTTGCAATTAAGCCTTTTAATGCGATTTTTGGCATTTTTGCGGACACAACCTCTCTGTGTGACCAAATATGCCTGAGTAATCCAGGACTCGGGTAATCAGATAACCATGTGTGAACCCGCATCTTTATGCACTCCAGCATCTTTATGCGATTTCAGACCTTTTTGTGGAAAAAGGCCTCTCTGTGTGACCAAATATCCTTGGGTAATCAAGGATTGTGGTTTGTCAGGTAAACCTGTGTGATTCCGCATTTCTATGCACTCCAGCATCTTTATGCGATTTTAGGCATTCCTGTGGAAACACGCCTCTCTGTGTGACCAAATACCCTTGGGTAATCAAGGATTCGGGTTATCAGGTAACCATGTGTGATCCCGCATCTTTATGCGATTTCAGGCACTCCTGTATAAAACAAGCCTCTCCGTACGACCAAATATCCTTGGATAATCAATGACTCGGGTTATCAGATAACCATGTGTGATGTCGCATCCTTAAGCATTTCCATGCGATTTTAGACATGCCTATGGAAACAAGTCTCTCTGTGTGACCTAAATAACCTTGGGTAATCAAGGACCTGGTTTATCAGGTAACCATGTGTGATCCCGCATCTTTATGCACTTAAGCATTTTCATGCGATTTTAGGCATTCCTGTGGAAACAAGCCTCTCTGTTTGACCTAAATAACTTTGGGTAATCAAGGACCTGGTTTATCAGGTAACCATGTGTGCTCCAGCATCTTTATGCACTTAAGCATCTTTATGCGATTTTAGGCATTCCTGTGGAAACAAGCCTCTCTGTGTGACCTAAATAACCTTGGGTAATCAAGGACCTGGGTTATCAAGTAACCATGTGAGATCCCGCATCTTTATGCACTTAAGCATTTTTATGCGATTTTAGGCACTTTGCTGTGATTAAACACCCTTATGTGAACATATAAAATCATACGAACAAAATAACATGTCTCTTTATGTGATCAACAATAAAACATGCTTTGTTACCGGTTTTTACCCCACATGCATTTTGAACATTCCAAACTCATGTACTTCATGCAAACATGTGGACTGTAAAGAGGCAGTTATGCTCTTCAGATGTGCGTCTCCGCAAACCTGCAACGTTAGCCATGTGCACAGCAGCAAATGTGCACCCCCCCTGTTGTGCATTCGGTTAGCCTGAAGCCAACACCAGGATGAGGACTTTAAAGAGACAGAGGCTCTGGCCGTCTAGGCTAAGTGAAGTTATATGCAGCTTGGATCTCTGAAAAGACTGCAGCTGCAACCAGAGCTTTTGGGGCTTCTGATAGTTTTCTCCTCATTAACACCTGTTATCTGTTCACTGACAGTGAACCTTCATCCTCAGGTCTTTCAATCCCTTGTTTGAGGATTTAGAGCAGGGAAAGGGACACACCCTGTTTTCTGCTTGTGAGGCTGCTGTGAATATAGCAGTTAACCTCTTATAGACCTATACATGCAATGCAACAAAACATATGCAGAGTGCTGCAATGTTGGGGGAGGCTCACGCCTGACAGGGCTGATAGCTAATTATGTGAGCTATCTTAAGTCTCTACAGGGGAGGATAGTATCATGCAAGCATGATAAAAAGGGCCACCAGATTTAGGTGGTGATACCCCTTCCTACCCCTGAACCCTCTTTTACGGGGAGACAAAAGAGTCCTAAGCAAAAAGCAGAGGAACTTTAACCCTGGTGCATCAACAGCTGAACTTAGTCTAGCAAATAATGCTTGCTAACATAGCTAGATGCCGAGTAGGTGTCTTAAATGAATCTGTATCCAATTTCCACAAGGTGCTTACGTGCTCAAGCTACCGTGTCCCCCTGGCTTCTCTGACGTCTGGGCCTTTTGAAGGGGCCGCCCTGCGTCTGCACCATGAGCCGGCGCACGTGCGCCAGCGGCAACCACATCGTCCCCCCGCCTTCAAAGCACGCCCCTCTCATGCACGCGCGCGTAGGGAAATGGTGGAGGCGGAGGGAGATCCCCCAAGGAGCCGTAGAGACTACGAGGGACCCCCCCCATCGTGGCAGAGCCTGAAGCGGAGGCAGTAAGCCGCACCCTAGATCAGCTAACCTTGAGCTTCTGTTTCTGGAAAGCATGGCAAGCGAAACACCCGGCATGTCCTCTTAGGGCCCTTCGTGGAAAACAGATAAGACATACTCATGTAGGGGTACCAACCTCCTGAATGGGAGATCTATGGGTATTACAGCCATCCTGTCTCAACAGACATAGTGGTTTCTTTGCCAAGGCACACATGCATTATAGGCAAGACCCAATAGCCCCTTCAGCGGAGGACTAGGACCCACTAGGGGAGGTATATGGGTGCCAGAGCCATCCTGTCTCAAAAGACTTTGTGGTTAAGTTGCCCATGCATAGAAGCATAAAATAGGCGAGACCCATAATCCCCAATGGAGAACCCACTGTCGGACCAAGTCCCGTAGGTACCTCCGCTTACCTTTCCACGCTGCAGGGTATTGCAAAGCAAGAGGCCCAGCCTTCACCCCTCAACGCGGGCTTCGTCTCAGACCTTCAGGGACTGGGGTCCATAGCAGGTCACCTCTCCCCTGGACCTATATAGCACCCTGGCAACAGAAAATTTTTTTTTGGTCTTTGACATCGACCAATGTACTGGAACCCAGGGTCCAGCTCTCAGAGAGAAGCATTATAGGCAAAACCTTGTTCTTCGTACCGAGGCCCGGGTACCGTCCACTTTGGCTATGAAGCACCTTGGACGGATCCGGATTTTATGGAGGCTTTTTACATCCAGCATGGATCCCTCCAGTGGAGCTCCTCAGAGCACATGTTAATTCGTGACCAACACCTTAGACACTGGTGAAAAAACTGAGGTGCTCCCAGTATGGGAGGGGTTATATAGGGAGGGAACTTCCTGTTCTAATTGATTACACCAGTGTCCAGCACCTGATGGTGGAATATAACCCAGATAGTAATGATTAAGACTCTGTGTCCCGTGATGTACGATAAAGAAATGTAGCAATAAAGTTTACGACGTGCAATAGTTTCAAAGTATAAAGCAAACCTATAAGCATTAGGTTCAAAGTATAAGGTAAAATTTTGTAAATATTAGTGTCAAAAGTAGAAAGTAAACGCAATGGACGATGTTTCAATGTAGAAGGTATATTAGATTTACCTTGTACACTTCACTAAAACCACCTCGACCAAGTAAATGAAGTAATAAATATCTCTCGTTCAATGTAGGGTGATCTTTAAATCTGAAAGAAAAAAGATAAATATAAATTAAAATCTAAACATGTAATGTCTTTTATTTAAGGCACAGAAAGTGACCATTTCCTTTATTTACAATATGAACCCTTATTATAGACCCTCTTATAGGAAAACCCAGAGCAAGATGGCTCCCATAACTACCTGCTGTAAATAGTCAAGTTTTGCTGCATCCTATTCTTCCAAACACTTGAAGAGTAGAATAATTTCCCTTTGGGATCAATAAAGTATTCCGATTCTGAGTAGTTACCCACGGCCACTAATACTGTGTCATTGCTCACTGAGTACATCAAACCAGTAGTATTCATTTTTGCCACAGACAAGGACCCATTTCCTTTGCCAACTTTTTTTTTTTTTTTCACAAGAAATCCTTTGCCAACTTTTTACATGCTACCTCTTGTCGCCCATGTAATACACATGTGCGGAGGCAAAGAAGGTGAACTTTAATGCCCACACATGCATCCATGGGCAACATAGCTTTCTGTGCTGTGTGTGCGCTGATTGCACACTCCCAGCACAGTGACTGAGCTGTCAGGCATCTCACGTTTTGTACCAACGATGTGATCATGAGCCAGCGGGACCAGCTCCAGATCATGTGACCACTGACAGTCAACCATGTGGTCTGACATAAGACATGTATCATTCAAAGGTTGCATTGTGTGTCCAAACACTCTCTATGGTCAGCGACCCTTCAAAAATCTATCTAAGGCCAAAACGTTTTGTTTTCCATTTTAGATAGCATAGCGGAGGGTTAAAATCACTATTTTTCACTATGTGTTCCTGACCTGTAGACTCAACAGGAAGTGAGAAAATGTCTTTTAAATGTGGGGAACAAATGACTATTGTGACAAAACTCTAAATTTTTTATTTACCTTCACTGACTCATTGATGATCAATTAGAAAGAGAAAACACAGACAGCAATAAAACACGACAGGGGTTCTAAACCTGCACTACAGGCATTTGTTGAGGCCAAACTGTCCACCTGGTAAAACTTATAACGTGAACAGAAGACCAGGTGGCAGCTCTGCAAATGTGAGAAATAAATACGCTTCCATATCCACCTGGCAATGGTGGAATGGGAATCGAGTTGTCCTCTAAGGGAAACTTTAGGAGGTAGATTCAGACTGGTAGCTTTAGCCCAAAAAAAAAGACTTTAAACCGACAATGGAGACAAATCTCTAGAGGTCGAACGATATGGGTTTTTCTCCGGCTGATGCCGATGCTTAGAAATCGGGGCAGCCGATGGCCGATATATGATGCCGATTTTTGCGGCCGATATATGATGCCGATTTTTGGATTGGGATGCATTGTGGAGGGGGATAGATGGTGTTGGCTGTGCGTGGGGGATGCGTTGTGGAGGGGGATGGATGAATGGTGCTGGGCGTGGGTGGGGGATGTGTTGTGGAGGGGGATAGATGGTTGGTGCTGGGCGTGGGATGCGTTGTGGAGGGGGATAGATGGATGGTGCTGGGCGTGGGTGGGGGATGCGTTGTGGAGGGGGGGGGATGGAGCTGGCCGTGGGTGGGGGATGCGTTGTGGAGGGGAGAAATGGATGGTGCTGGCTGTGGATGCATTGTGGAGGGGGATGGATGGATGGTGCTGACCATGGGTGGGGGAAGCGTTGTGGAGGGGGATACATGGATGGTGCTGGCCGTGGGTGGGGGATGCGTTGTGGAGGAGGATAGATGGATGGTGCTGGGCGATGCGTTGTGGAGCGGGATAGATGGTGCTGGCTGTGGGTGGGGGATGCATTGTGGAGGGGGATAGATGGATGGTGCTGACCATGGGTGGGGGAAGCATTGTAGAGGGGGCTGGATGGATGGTGCTGGTCGTGGGTGGGGGATGCGTTGTGGAGGGAGAGAGATGGATGATGCTGGCCGTGGGTGGGGGATGCGTTGTGGAGGTGGATAGATGGATGGTGCTGGGCGATGCGTTGTGGAGGGGGATTGATGGTGCTGGCCGTGGGTGGGGGATGCGTTGTGGAGGGGGAGAGATGGATGGCGCTGGTTGTGAATGCGTTGTGGAGGGGGATGGATGATGCTGGCCGTGGGTGGGGGAATGCGTTGTGGAGGGGAATGGATGGTGCTGGCCATGGGTGGGGGAAACGTTGTGGAGGGGGATGGATGGATGGTGCTGGCCATGGGTGATGCGTTGTGGAGGGGGGGGATGGATGGATGGAACTGGCCGTGGGTGGGGGTGCGTTGTGGAGGGGGGGTGGATGGATGGAGCTGGCCGTGGGGGGGGGGTGCATTGTGGAGGGGGGTGGATGGATGGAGCTGGCCGTGGGTGGGGGATGCGTTGTGGAGGGGAGTGGATGGTGCTGGGTGGGGGATGCATTGTGGAGGGGGATGAAGATGATTGAGTCGCATTGTGAAAATGGATGAGAGTTACATTGTGAAGAGGCTCATATCCACCCAGAGTCATCCTCATCAATTTTCACAATGCAGCTCAATGCCAGCTTCTCAGTCCCAGCCAGGTGTCCCATCAAAGGAGATTAAATAAAGTCTGCAGGGGGGCACAGCAGCACACATGACATTTTTGACTTACCCTCCATGCAGGGAAGGAAGGGGAGGTAGTCCTGGCCATGATCACCTGCTGGGGGTGGGGGTTACTAGTCAGACAGGCGGCGACTCAGGCTTGTCCCATGTTTGGCGCTTTCTTCTTCTGCTACAGCCCACCGAGGTAGGGGGGGCGGGGCTGGGCGGTGCTAGTGGGCGGCGTGCAGGCTATCTGCGGCACGGGTGAAGGATTCATTTATCGTGCTGCTGTAGGAGGAACGGGGTTTAGTGTGGCAGCCGAAAATCGGCCTAATGTTCACAATAATCGGCCGATGCCGATTTCTTACAAACGGCCAAATATCGGCCGACCGATATATCGGTCGACCTCTATAAATCTCCACAGGATGTTTTGGAGCACAACACAGAGAAGGTAGAACAATGTTCCTATTAAAGTGGGAGAAATCATTTTAAAAAAAGAAATAGGATTTGGTCCTTAGAAAAACCTTTTCCTTATGTGCCACAAGAAATGTTTCTTTACAGGTTAAAGCTGTTAATTCCAAAACTGATGGCAATGATGAGAATAATTGGTATGGCCGCCATCTTAATCTTGCAGAGCAAATGAGAAAGGAGTTTTAGAGGAAGTAAAGCATAGATCAGGTTGAACTGATCCCAGAGTCACCAGAGCATCCACTGCAAAGGCTAGGGGACCTGGGACCTAGAGATAAGACTTAAGCTATGGTCAGCTTTGGTGGCCATACCACCCCTCAATAAAAGGTCTTGAAACACCTTGGGGTGAACCAACCACTTTCTGTAGTCCACCGATGATTGAAGAAGTCCACTTTTCAATTGGTAATTGGAGATGGAGCTAGAACATGCCCAAGACAGAAGTTGGTGGGCTTCTATTTAAGCCAAGAGATTTCTGGTTCCTCCTTGATGTATGCTTCAGCTGTGGCACTGTCTGACTGAATTTGGGTCAGATGACCTTGCAGTCACGAGGCCCAGCATTGTAAGGACAACTAAATTGCTCTAAGTCCTAGAACACTGATTGGGAGATGAGCTCTCTCCAGCGAGCTAGCCCCCTGTACAGAGAAGATATCCAGGACTCCTCCCCAGATTGACAGGCTGGCATCCCTCATATTTTCCAAAACAATGGAAAGGAAGAATTTTCTTGACTCCAGTTCTGGACTTGTGACCCTCAATGCCAAGCTAAGTCGTTTTGCAGGTTAGGCGTACATTATGCGATGGTCCAGAGACTGCGCTCTCCTGTCCCGCGCAGCCAGAATGTTGAGTTGCAAAAGTCTGGATTGAAACCGGGCATATGGAATTACTCAATGCACAGTACCAACAACTAGAAAAAAGCGGTGCTGGCTCAGTAGGGTCTAATGGGAAGAAAATCGGTATAATGGGGAGAAAATTAAAAAAATTGTGTCAACACATTCTCCAGATGTTCCTGAGATATACAGTACAGACCAAAAGTTTGGACACACCTTCTCATTCAAAGAGTTTTTTTTATTTTCATGACTATGAAAATTGTAGATTCACACTGAAGGCATCACAACTATGAAGTAACACATGTGGAATTATACATAACAAAAAAGTGTGAAACAACTGAAAATATATTTCATATTCTAGGTTCTTCAAAGTAGCCACCTTTTGCTTTGATTACTGCTTGGCACACTCTTGGCATTCTCTTGATGAGCTTCAAGAAGTAGTCACCTGGCGCAGCACCCCATCACTCTCCTTCTTGGTCAAATAGCCCTTACACAGCCTGGAGGTGTGTTTGGGGTCATTGTCCTGTTGAAAAATAAATGATGGTCCAACTAAACGCAAACCGGATGGAATAGCATGCCGCTGCAAGATGCTGTGGTAGCCATGCTGGTTCAGTATGCCTTCAATTTTGATTAAATCCCCAACAGTGTCACCAGCAAAGCAACCCCACACCATCACACCTCCTCCTTCATGCTTCACGGTGGGAACCAGGCATGTAGAGTCCATCCGTTCACCTATTCTGCGTCGCACAAAGACACGGGGGTTGGAACCAAAGATCTCAAGTTTGGACTCATCAGACCAAAGCACAGATTTCCACTGGTCTAATGTCCATTCCTTGTGTTCTTTAGCCCAAACAAGTCTCTTCTTAACAGTTCTGGAGATGTGTCTGCTGCAAAAGGTGGCTACTTTAAAGAACCTAGAATATGAAATATATTTTCAGTTGTTTCACACTTTTTTGTTATGTATAATTCCACATGTGTCAATTCATAGTTTTGAAGCCTTCAGTGTGAATCTACAATTTTCATAGTCATGAAAATAAAGAAAACTCTTTGAATGAGAAGGTGTGTCCAAACTTTTGGTCTGTACTGTATACACTTAAGCCAGCACATCCAGCCTCTCCCCCCCCCCCCAAAAAAAGGAGGCAGAAGCCCAGACTTACCTCAGCGGTGATCTTCTAACAACCCGCTGTCCACACCAGGTAGATAGCAGGATCCAGAAGACGTTCAGTATTTGCCTGTCCCGTGGGAATACTGAATCTGTAGAGCAGTTTTTCCTCAACCATTTTCCAGTCAGCGCACCCAAGTATTTACAGTCTCGAGCCACCCAAGTTGAGGCTTGGTTCACATTGTCGAGAATGCATGCAAAATCAGGTGTCTTCCCGACATGCAAACGCACTGCTCTTTAGCAGAAGCACAGGGATGGCATTAATTTTTACTGGTACCACCATGCATTAGCAAAATGCAGTGCGCTTTTGGTATCCAACACTATCCAAATGATCACTTTTCTCACCAAAATTATGACTGCCCTACCTATGTAAATATCTACAAAAACATTAAATATTGGTGGGCCTTGAGAACAGTATTGGGACAAATCAAGAGCACATCCAGCAGGCAAGAGCTGGCAAAGGCATAATGCTGGGGGAAAATGTGAGTAAGCAATAAAATTTACCGTAGGTGACTGACCGGTTCCATGCCCTCCCCCAAGATCAGCTAGGGTTTGGTTGCCAATGCACATTAAATATAAGCATTATTAAACAATCCATTCAAAATCATCCACATGTGGAAACCACCGTTTTAGGTCTGCAAGCTCATTTCAAGTATTAGTGTTATTTTTTGTGATCACAAGTGAGTCCTGTAGTGGCAAGTTCTGGGTGCCCAGCTGAAGCCCAATCCATAAGATTTGCTGTTCATACTACATGACAAATGCCTAGTTATGAGGGGAGACAACTATACAAAACATAAAATTTTCCCTTACTGTGAGTTGTCCTCATTGTTAATTCGTTTCAGTTCTCGTATGTGCAGATTTCGCACCCTTTCCAAACGTTCAAGTTCTGCCTGGATCTCTGCTTCCTCCTGCATTGAGAGTAAATATAATATGGTACACATGACTATATTTTATCACGGAGGATAGATGTCAAACTAAGGCTTTAAGTCATAAATGCACCAGTACAAAAAGCATTTATCTGGCCTAAACAGCAAACCCAAAGAGAAGGGGATGCAATGAAGGTAAAGGCAGGCAAAAAACACAAATGTACAGTGCTATTCATCTTACGTCCCTGGTTAAACTCTGTAAAAGGAAAATATGGTGGTGCTTTCAAGGTGCACAGACTGAGTTTAGTCTTTACAGTGCCTTGATAACGTATTCATATCCCTTGAAATTTTCCACATTTTGTCATGTTGCAACCAAAAACGTAAATGTATTTTTTTGGCATTTTAGGTGATAGACCAACACAAAGTGGCAAAAAATTGTGAAGTGGAAGGAAAATGATAAATGGTTTTAAATTTTTTTTTTTTACAAATAAATATGTGAAAAGTGTGGCGTGCATTGTTTATACAGGCCCCTTTACTCTCATACCCCTAACTAAAATAGAGTGGGGGGCGTGGCTTGCAGCCGATGGAGTAGGACGCTCTGAGCTCTAGCTCCGCCGGGTATCCTGAAATTGATCCTGAACCGCCTATCCTACACTGCCGCAGACCCTGCTACTCGACTTCCCGGCTCTCAGACAGGCTTACTGTCCTACAGGGAACCGGTGACAGCGTGAAATCATGTCCCGGAGGGGGAAGGACTCCTCGTCTGCGGCGGACCATGCCGCGCAAGATGGCGCCAGCTCCACGCGCTCAGCAAAGGAGGCAGCCATCCGGCTTTTCACCAAGCCAGGTGCCAAAGATATCCCTCCCAGATCGGACCTCCAGCTCGCAGACCGCTCGGAGCATGAGGGGATGGAAGCCTCTGGACTAGTCTGGTCCGACGATGCCGCGGACACTACAGCCTGAAACGCAGTGAGTACACAGGCCCCCCTTCCCACAACTGCGGAGGAGCCGGGTCCCTCGGGGCCTACGGCGGAACCCACTCTAAGGGACGTACTAATGGCAGTCACATCCTGCAAAGTCGCCATCACTGCCCTGACCACTGAGATTAAGGGGGTGAAAATTGAGGTTAACCTCCTCAGGCATGATATGCAAAAGCTCCGCGACCGCACCGCTGACCTAGAAGGGAGGATGAGCAATGTGGAGGATGATGTGGCGCCATTACTGAGGGAGGTTCATCATTTACAGTCTCACTCCTCTGGTCACACTGCCCGTTTAGAGGACATGGAGAACAGACTGAGGAGGAATAATATAAGGGCAGTGGGGATCCCCGAAAGAGCGGAAGGGAAGAACCCAGTAGCCTTCATAGAAGGCTGGCTGACTGATACATTTGGGGACCAGGCCTTCTCAAAAATGTTCGCGGTGGAAAGGGCTCATAGAGTCCCAGCTAGGCCTCCTAGGCCTGGGGCACCCCCGCGCCCATTTCTCTTTAAACTCCTGAACTTTAAAGATCGAGATGCTATTTTACAGTGTGCCAGAACCAAGGGCGACCTCATGAAAATTGATAATACCAGGATATCCTTTTATCCGGATTTTTCTGCGGAGGTGCAGCGTCGCCGGGCCCAGTTCACTGATGTCAAGAGGCGCCTCAGAAAGTACGAGGTGATATACGCTATGCTCTATCCTGCTAAACTGCGTGTTGTTGCTAACAACGAAACCCACTTCTTTGAAAATCCCGCCGCTGCGTCTGCCTGGCTAGACAGAATGGATCACTCGCTGAGAGGGGCGCCCCCTCCTGTTCGTTGAAGCTTCTTCTACATCAGCACGACTGCCAAGAGTTTATCCCTGTTTGAGGTTGAGATTTGAGGGGGAGTTTTGAATCTGCATACAGCTTTTTGTTATATGTTCCTGTAAAGGCGGATAGATGGAACTCTGGAAGACACCATTTTGTTGCGTCCTGATGTGAAGAGCAAGGATGCAAGTTCCTTCGATCGTTGGGTTATATCGAGACGTTGGGGCCCCCCAGGTTTCCCACTTGTCCTGCGAGGACCAGCCCGTGCAGCAAGGCTGTGTTCCGCTTTTGCTGCTTTATTTTGCTCACCCGTTTTTTTTTTGTTTTCTTGCCCCCTTTTTCCTTTTGATTTTGTTTTTTTTTTCAGCCTGTTGCCGGTACTCTCCTGCGGACTCAAGACATGGTGTGTCTAATACCTGTCATCTACATAGACTTCTACAAGTGTTAACGGGGGGTGGTATGTACTTAATTACTTGTGCTGGTATATATGATACGTACTGGTCTGTATATAAGAACTTATGGCGAGTATGGAGGCTACCTTTGCACCTTGGGCCTAATACAGTACTGTTATTATGCCTGCAAATGCTGTACCTCAAGCTTATTATTACTGTCCTTTTAGAATATGGCGGTTGAATTGAATCTTGTGTCCTGGAATGTGCGGGGGCTGAGTGACGGGGTGAAGAGAGTTGCCTTGTTCACTGCTTTGAAAAAACATGCGGCGGCAGTTGTTTGCCTGCAAGAAACACACTTGCAGCCTGATACTCTGACGGCCCTTAAAAGAGGCTCCTACCAAATTCAGTTTCACTCTACCCATACTGCATATTCCAGAGGCGTTAGCATTCTCATAGCCAATACCACTCCCTTTGTGCTGATTCAATCAGTTATTGATGACCAGGGTCGATACGCGTTTTTGCTCTGTAAAGTGATGGGAGTATGTTGTATCATTGCCAATTTGTATATACCCCCCCCATACACACCCGAGTGTTTAATTAAGCTAGCTCAATTTATGTCCCTGCACTCTAATGTTCCAATATGGGTGATGGGCGATTTTAACAATGTAATCAACAGATGTCTGGACAGATTTTCGCCACGGACGGTGACCGGGGCAGGTGTGGGGGGCATGACTCCATTTGCTAAACTGATCAATGAGTTGGGCTTAAGGGACATTTGGAGGGAAAAAAACCCCGGGGTACAGGTATACTCCTGTTACTCAGCTACTTACCATTGCTTGTCACGTATTGACCTTTGCTTGGGGAATGAAGGGGCACAAGATAGGACAACGTCAGCTTTCTATGTTCCTAGGAATATCTCAGACCATTCCCCCCTGGTAATAGGCGTTGGGTTTGCCCAACGACCACAACCTAGACTATGGAAGGTAAATCCGTTCTGGTATGAACTGTTCCCCGTACCTGACCCGATCTCCAAGGAAATCTCCGAGTTTCTAGTGGTCAATAAAGGCACAGCCGACCTCACAGTGGTATGGGACACTTTGAAGGCTCGCTTAAGGGGGCTTATCATTAAACAGATATCCAACATTAAGTCTAAAACCAAGGAATGGGAAAATATGGTTATTACTATGGCAGGGGAGGCAGAGATACAGTACGTTCGGGATCCCACGGATACTACAGAAAGGAAATGGTTGGAGGCCCAAAATTTATATCAACAAGTCACATTAAATGCAGCCGAAAACAAACGCTTTTTTATCCAACAATCCTATTTTAACGAAGGGGAAAATACTGGGCACCTTCTGGCGGTGATCGCAAGATCGCAGCAGAGTAAGGCGCACATAGATACCATCCAGACACCGCTTGGGGACACGGTCCAAGACCAGGCCCATGTTGCCTCGGTCTTCACAGACTTCTTTAAGGACGTATAGACATCCAAGGTGGATCCCACCGAGGAAGCGATCTCTGACTATCTGGACCAGTGTGCCTTACCCAAGGCCACGGCCCAGGAAGTGCAGTTACTAAATGCTCCACTTAAAGTGGAGGAACTGTCACTGGCTGTGTCACAAATGGCGAATGGCAAGGCGCCGGGCACAGATGGGTTACCCATAGAAACGTACAAGCGATATGGAGGAACACTTTTGCCAGAGCTGCTGGGAGTACTCAATGCATCCTTTGAGGCAGGTCGACTGCCGGCCTCTATGGGTGAAGCTGTGGTAGTGGTACTTCCTAAGCCAGGCAAGGACCCCTTGCAGCCCGACTCTTACAGGCCTATATCGTTACTAAACTCGGATGTTAAAATTCTGGCACGGGTGTTGGCAACTAGGCTTTCCACGGTGATAGCCAGGCTGGTTCATGTGGACCAGTCGGGCTTCATCCCCGCTCGCTCCACGGCACTGAACATCAGGAGACTTTTCCTGAATCTCCAGCTGCCGGTGGAGAATCCGGGTCATAGAGCAATTCTCTCGCTTGACGCTGCCAAAGCTTTTGACAGCGTTGAATGGAGATATCTCTGGTCAGTGTTGAATAAATTTGGTCTGGGGGAGAATTTTATCAAATGGATAAAACTTTTGTACGTGGCCCCAACGGCGAGATTTAGAATAAATAACGAATTGTCGGGGGCCTTTCCTTTGTTCCGGGGCACTAGACAGGGGTGCCCTTTGTCACCCCTGCTCTTTGCCCTAGCGTTGGAACCCCTGGCCGCTAGGATACGTACGTCTCCGGATATAGTGGGGTTTCAACGCAGGCATGGAGAGACCAGACTGTCCTTGTATGCGGATGACGCACTACTGTATCTGGGGGACACGGAGGGGTCCCTGCTAGCCGCGATGCAACTCATCGGGAGTTTTGGTGAACTGTCTGGCTTTGCCATTAATTGGCATAAGTCAGTGCTCCTCCCTCTTGATGATCAGCCCTCAGAACTACCGGGGATAGCGTCTAGAATACAAATGGTGGAATCTTTCAAATACCTGGGAATAATGGTGACTAAAGACCCAACGGAATATGTGTCCCTAAATCTTAAACCTCTACTGCACAAATTTAGAACTAAATGCTCTGCCTGGTGTAAGCTGCCTCTGTCGGTGACGGGACGAGTAAACCTGATCAAGATGATCTGGGCCCCACAGTTGCTATATATTTTGCACAATGCCCCAGTGTGGATCCCGAAGTGCTGGTTCCAGCGCATAGATTCCCAATTCCGGTCCCTTATTTGGAACAATCGGATAGCCAGAATAAAACTACATACCTTGCAGTACCCTAAAGACCAGGGGGGAATGGCTGTTCCCCATGCACAGACCTACTTCTATGCAGCCCAACTACAGCACTTTGTAGGTTGGAACCAGACAGAAATAACAGACCCCTCTAGGGCCTTGCTCATAGATCCAGCCACTTCATACACTGCAATGTCTCACATGGAAATGGGTTTCCCTGGGGTCCCGGCCACGTGTCCTACGGTTTGCCTTCTTAAGAAACTGTGGAACGCTGTCAGGAGGAGGATGGGGATCACGGGTTTCCTGCCTAGTACGCCTATTTGGCGGAATAGATTCTACACCGAGTTAGTTAAACTACGGGACTGCTCTAGATGGGAGGATGCGGGCATTCTATACTTAAACCAAATCTTTGATGGGGGGACCCTAAAATCATTCGAAAGGCTGAAGGAGGAATTCCCCTTATGGGGAGGAACACATTATCAATATATTAGACTAGCCCACGCGATTAGAGCACAGGGTTATTGTTCCGCGCTGCGCCGGGAAGAGTCTCGCTTCTTGGGTTCAGTTTTTGCAGATACAGAAAAAAAGGGCTTTATTTCCAGGTCATATCTACAGCTACTCGCACCCATACAAGCACCCGATGTTCTTCCCTGTAGAGGGAAATGGGAGAATGACATAGGACCCATAGATGGGGAACAATGGGAGCAAATACTGAGTACTGGCCCCTTGGTTTCAGTCTCGGCGGCCCAAAGACTGTCACATTTATTTATTCTTCACAGAGTCTATCGAACTCCAGTACAATTACACCGGTGGGGTAGACGAGATACACCCATATGTCCCAAATGCCAGGCACATCCGGGAGACCTCATCCACATGCTTTGGAGGTGCCCCAAGTTAGTAAGGTACTGGAATGCGGTGCTCAAAATCATTAACTCTACCTGTCAGGTCCAGTTGCCGGTAAGCCCACTGGTGTGCTTGCTGGGGGGTATAGATGAGGACCTGTACCTGCCTCCTGTCTACACTGCCTTGCTTAGACTGCTATATTTGGCATGGAAACTTATAGCAAGATACTGGTTGTCTGCTCGGGTTCCGTCGAGCCGACAGTGGGTACAGGAGGTCAATAGGATCCTTATAAGGGAGAAGAACACATACCTGCATAGAAAGGCACCACAGAAGTTTGCCAACATATGGCAGGGATGGCTGGGGTCTTCGGAGGTAGCCCCTCCACAACTGGTACTTGATAGGCTGTTAATAGGTTAAAACCTTGGTTAAGTAGAATGGTGCGATGGGGTCATCTCTATAAACTACTAGGTGAGAGGTAATTGGGCTAAGTGACCTAATGAATGTTGTACCTATGGCATCAGGCTGGCTGGTTTTCCCCCCTACTGTTTTTTTTTCTTTTTTCCCCCCTTTTTGTTTGTATAATATGTTTAAAGTGCCTACAGTTGGAGCACCAGATGTACGGAAAGATCGCATCACAACTACTACTGTGTTAATGTATTGCTCCTTGGCTTTATGCTTGAATAGCTTTGCCCCAGGTGTGGCACTGCTTTCTTTAGGTCATTTAAATGCGATGTACATGTCTGTTATTTTGTACTGCTACTGTTTTTCTTTTTTTTTTCAAAATAAAAAACTTTACTGATTTAAAAAAAAAAAAAAAATAGAGTGGAAGGCCTCAGAGGTTTGTTAGAGAACATTAGTAAACAAACAGCATCATGAAGGTCAAGGAACACACCAGACAGGTCAGGGATAAAAGATATGTGAATCTTTCGCACTAATGTAGAGTATATAGTGAATGCGAATACTAAAGGTGAGTGATGGTATGTGCAAAAGCTGCAAAATCTAACAGTGTTCACCTTACACCCAAGAACTAAATATATAAAAATTATCTTGCGCTAAAGACAATACACTATAAATAATAATAATCAATGTAAGTGTAAAAAGTGCTGATGTGAAGGTATAGGAATGGATGGTCCTAGATTGGAGATAGTTACCTGCTCCTTAGGAGGACCTATCTAGATGAGTTTAGTAATTCCCATGGGTGACCTCCCTTGGGGGCCCTCCACACCAAGTGCAAAGTACCAGAGAATGTGTCCACAATCAGTCTCTCAGAACTCTCACCTCCACTCCAGCTGATAAAGCGCTAATAGATCCTGGATAATGCAGTCTCACATTTCTTCTCTCCGTGGGGGACACGGCAAACATGTGGAAGAAGGTACTCTGGTCAGATGAGACCAAAATTTGGCCTAAAAGCAAAACGCTATGTGTGGTGGAAAACTAACACTGCACATCACCCTGAACACACCATCACCACCGTGAAACATGGTGGTGGCAGCATCATGTTGTAAGGTTGCTTTTCTTCAACAAGGACAGTGAAGCTGGTCAGAGTTGATGGGAAAATGGATGGAGCCAAATACAGGGCAATCTTAGAAAAAAACCTGTTAAGAGTCTGCAAAAGACTTGGGCGGAGGTTCACCTTCCAGCAGGACAATGACCCTAAACATACAGCCAGAGCTACAATGGAATGGTTTAGATCAAAGCATATTCATGTGTTAGAATGGCCCAGTCAAAGTCCAGACCTAAATCCAATTGAGATTTGCTGTTCACAGACGTTCTCCATCCAATCTGACAGAGCTTGAGCTATTTTACAAGAAAAAATGGGCAAAAATTTTACTCTCTAGATGAGTAAAGCTGGTAGAGACATCCCCAAAATGACTTGCAGCTGTAATTGCAGCAAAAGGTGGTTCTACAAAGTATTGACTCAGGGGGGGCTGAATACAAATGCACACCACATTTTTCAGACATTTGTAAAAAATATTTGAAAACCATTAATAATTTTTCTTCCTCTGCACAATTATGTGCAACTTTGTGTTGGTCTATCAAATAGAATCCCAATAAAATACATTTACGTTTTTGGTTGTAACATGACAAACTGTTGAAAATGTCAAGGGGTAAGAATACATTTTCAAGGCACTGTACCTTTCCCTACAGCCCATTGGGAATTACATAAACTACCCTTGCATTGGGACCCTCCTGCAATGCAAGGGTTATAATGCTCATTGACGCTAAGAAATAAGGAAAAACGAATACTTGCCTTACGACTTGGTCCAGCAGTCTCCCTTAATCTGTGTAACTGTGAACTTTCTATGAAATGCTCTGGGCCGTGGTTGCACGATGACATCACCATGTACAGTGCAGAGCCAACAGTCCTGCATTGAACATGAGGAAGGCAAGGGGCAGCCCAGAAGCCAGAGCGATAAGCAAAGCAATACTCATCCCCTAGAGTTATTGAGCATATAATTCCTGTAGTTGGTCTCTAAAGTAATATATACATTTTATTTGTTATTGTATTAAATTCTATAACACATTTTTAGTATAAGCAACCATTTCAATACAGTGCCAAGACTCCAGAGCATGTGGCCCAACGGAAGTCATATCAATGTGGAAACCACAGTGTTAAATCTGGCTCACTTTAATCCAGTTGAGTTCAGGGAATCCATTATACAGTTCAAGCCCTGAAGCCCGTCCCGATTTCCAGTGTGCACATTTTAGAATGGAAAACTGAGCTTGGCAAGGAACATTTATTTCCCCAAAAGATTAGTTAACCAGCTCTATTGTTGTCTAAAAGGAACACAGCTTCCTCAGGTACCCAAATCAATTCTGCCATTGACTGAAACGTATACGAGTGGAGCACAGATGACAATGTGCTACAGACAGCAGCAGGAAGCTAAATCAGCAGCCATTGTTCCCCATGCTGTAGTGGAGAGCAGCTGAAACATAACCTGAATACCATTTTTGGTGTTTGTTTACTCAATGAATGCAGCAAATTCCCTAGAAGAACAGAATCAACTCTAGGAGAAGATTTTTTTTTTTCTTTTTAAATCTGCAGCTAGAGAACATGGAAAATTCCTAGTGGCACACATACCTTTTTCAAATGCCCGAGTCGGAGTTTAAAAATCTCTTCCTGCTCGTGGTATTCAGCTAACGTTAACCTGAGCAAGCAATAAGAAAGATTACAGTAAGACCATACAGCAGACTGTATTGTAATGAAGCACAGGAAATATGTCCATTCCACACATACTTTGAAGGTTATATAATACTTTGAAAGATATTTGGGAAACAAAGATCTGTGAAAGGTATAAAATGACTTTCTTGGCAACGCTTCCACTGCCAGCCCAAGGGAGGATGAAAAGTGCTTTAAAGGGGGTTTTCACTGTATTTAAAAACTCAAAACCATGACCAAGTACCTTACATGTAATACCACAGAAGGATTTACCAACCACAATTGGGCTCATGAGACCAAGCAACCTTCACCCACATTGCAACCCATTCTAATGCTATGTAACAAACGCCAGATACATTCACACGATTGTTTTAGAGTAACTGCATTTTTTTGTGCCGCCCTAAAAATACAGATTCGTTGACGCAGAACCTTTTGATTTGGCCGAGTGGTAGCCATTATAGCCACTAGCAGTAATCGATGTGTTCTCCCGGCAGGGATGGCTTACCCCGCCCCCCCCTGCCAGGAGAACACAATGGCTCCACGGGAGTGTTGACAAGAGAAATCAAGTGATTTTCTTTCCTGCAACCTGCAGCGGCAGGAAAGAAAATCAGTCCATCTATGGATGGCTTTAAACACGTCTAATTGGAGAGCTGGCTTTAAACAAGCCACTAGCAGGCTTTAGTAAGCTTCCGCACTGCTTGTTTAAAACCTTACGAAGAATGGCGGGGTGTGGCGTGGGGGCGGAGCTGGACTTGAGATTCCAGGTATGTTCCAGCTTATCTTCCTTTTTCATTATTTTCTTCCTTTCATTATTCCTTTCTATTCCTGTTTCAACTTACCTTGACCGCTTGTCCCAGGTCAACAAGCCTGTGTAGCTACCAGGTGGTGGCTGTGATGTGGTCGGGTTGGCTGGTCCGAAGGACTCACGCAGTCTGTTGCTGTGGAATTCCCTGACCTTTTTCAAGGATCAACACTTTTGTGTAAATATGGTGCAGATGCTTGGCCTTGGGGGGACCTAGATGGTGATGCGGTGTGCGGGGAGGTTTGCTGGAGGCCCATGCGTGCCCCCCTCCCCTCGTGCCCGCCAGTTCGGTTCACCTCATAATCTATACTGAGGATAAGCAATTAGCGGACCTCCAGCTGTTGCCAAACTACAAGTCCCATCATGCCTCTGCCTCTGGGTGTCATGCTTGATGCTGTCAGAGTCTCGCTATGCCTCATGGGACTTGTAGTTTGGCAACATCTGGAGGTCCGCTAATTGCTTATCCCTGATCTATACGCTACATAATTCACTTATTGTCTGGGGTACTGGTCGGCAACTCTTCTTCGGGAGACACCTTCGATCTACAAACAAACCACCAGGCGGTCAGGGCTTACCCCACTCACTGCGTGAGGGGAGGCCTGGCCGTTGACCTACTACCTGAATATTGAACCTTCTGCACTTTCCGTTGAAATGACTGTTCTACCATTATTATCTGTTATGTATGTTTATTTTTTTTATACTTTTTGGAAAAACAGACTTGCTTAGCACTTGTATTTACCTTTGGCTACGTTTATTGAGATGTACTGCCTTGCCTCTTACAAATAAAGATTTTACAAAAAAAACAAAAACATATGAAGACTGCTGGCAGCTTGTTTAAAATGACAGCCACCATTATTCTTAAAAGATCTACTTTTAACCTCTGTACACCAGAGCTGAAGTTTACTGAAAGGGCTTTAACAAAGCAGTTAAGCATGTTTAAAGCTGTGTAAATGCTTGCTGTACAGTATGGACCATCCAAACTGTAGCTTGTCTGTACAAGGCCTTCCCCCAGTTTGTCTGTATGTGTCCATACTGTGAGGTTCATGTTCTAAAAAGCATTTACAGCCTGTGAAATGAAGCAGTGGGCATATCTCTGTAAGAAAACAGTGCTGGATACAACACACCAAATTCACTTTTATTTGCTTTCCCCATATGTCTCCACTGTTACCAATAAGAGCATAGTGTCACATTCCTGCCATCTGTATTCTGCAGGAATCAGTATATTGCACATTAAGGTAGCATGCCACCATCATTTGGCTTTGCAATGGGCACATTGCAGATGCACAATTGTGCAGATACAGAAAGCCAGTATGTGCACCAACTTGCAAGTAACCTTTCAATTTAGAACAGAATTTTAGATAAGAGGTGACCTTTTAATGTCAAGTTTTTTTACCCTTTCCTTCAGGGCCTTATGTAGTTCAGAGATTCCTCAACCTTTGCAGATTACATGCATGGTACTTTATCTTTCATCCCAGAGGTGCAATTAAGGACATTTTGGATATTACATTATAATTTACCACAAGTATCCGTGTTTGTGGCAGGTTAAATATTCACCTCTTTAGTGCATTGTAAATGGATTTTTTACACAAAACACCATGCAAGTCCCATTCTGCAGGGATTCTTAACCAGATGCATTTATATCCCTTGGTGGCATGGGAACCAAATATCAGTAGCATGGAACTGCTTCTATGATTAAAAATAAAAAATAGGTTTCTTTGCATTACTGAACCTGAAATCAAAGTGTAGAAATGAACTTAAGGTTTGAGATAACATTAGTATTACGGCACCTTGATTCCAAGTGTTAATTGTACAAAAACAGCTAAAGTCTCCATAGGTGTACCTAGTTTGTGCGTTATTAAATAAATAGAATATCCTTTTAGCTGTTCTGTTCTTTGCTATCCATCTTTAGGCTTCATTTCCATGGACGTTTTTACAGCCACTTTGTTTAGCTTTTTTTACAGCTTAACCTCTTGACCACCGCCCCATGTCAAAAAGACGTCCTCTTTTTAAAGTTGAATATCTCGATAACGGCAGCAGCTGCTGCCACAACCGAGATATTCATCTTTTCAGGGGGGCGGTGGTGTACACGATAACGGTGGTCTCCGCGGCGGATTCGCCGCGAGATCGCCGTTATCGGTGGCGGGAGAGGGCCTCCCGCCGCTCTCCGCCGCTTACCGGAGCCGTCGGAGGGGATCGGATGTGTCCGGCAGCTGAGCGGGGACGGGACTGAAGGAGAAATCTCCTTCACCCGTCCTCATAGCTCTGCTGGGCGGAAGTGACGTCAAAACGTCAGTCCCGCCCAGCCTCTTAAAGAAACATTTTTTTTTTTGTCATTTGAAAAAATGACATTTTTTTTTTTTTTTGCATTTAAGTCTAATTATGAGATCTGAGGTCTTTTTGACCCCAGATCTCATATTTAAGAGGACCTGTCATGCTTTTTTCTATTACAAGGGATGTTTACATTCCTTGTAATAGGAATAAAAGTGATCAATTTTTTTTTTTTTTTTTTCAGTGTAAAAAATTATAAAACTAAATAAAAATAAATAAGAAAACCAAAAAATTTTTTTTTAAAGCGCCCCGTCCCGACGAGCTCGCGCGCAGAAGCAAACGCATACGCGAGTAGCGCCCGCATACGAAAACGGTATTCAAACCACACAAGTGAGGTATCGCCGCGATCGTTAGAGTGAGAGCAATAATTCTAGCCCTAGACCTACTCTGCAACTCAAAAAATGCAACCTGTAGAATTTTTTAAACGTCGCCTATCGAGATTTTTAAGGGTAAAAGTTTGACGCCATGCCACGAGCGGGCGCAATTTTTAAGCGTGACATGTTGGGTATCATTTTACTCGGCGTAACATTATCTTTCACAATATATAAAAAAATTGGGCAAAATGTATTGTTGTCTTATTTTTTAATTCAAAAAAGTGATTTTTATCCAAAAAAAGTGCGCTTGTAAGACCGCTGCGCAAATACGGTGTGACAAAAAGTATTGCAATGACTGCCATTTTATTCCCTAGGATGTCTGCTAAAAAAAAATATATAATGTTTGGGGGTTCTGATAAATTTTCTAGCAAAAAAAATTGTGATTTTCACATGAAGGAGAGAAGTGCCAGAATTAACCCGGTGGGCAAGTGGTTAAAAACGCCTGTCCATGTTTTTTTTTTTTTTTAGCTGGAGCTCAAAAATGCAGCGGTAGCGTTTTTCGCGTTTTTTAACGTCTGGCGTTTTTTACAGCTCTAACGCTGGAGCTTCAGAATGCACTGGTCCTGTTTTTTTTTTGCAGCTTAAAAATGGCTTAGCCATCTACAGCTCAAATACGTCATGGTGGGCATGAGGCCATAGACTAACATGGAGAGCCGTTTTTAACCACTTGACCACCGCCCCATGTCAAAAAGACGTCCTGTTTTTAAAGTTGAATATCTCGATAACGGCAGCAGCTGCTGCCACAACCGAGATATTTATCTTTTCAGGGGGCGGTGGTGTACACGATAACGGCGGTCTCCGCGGCGGATTCGCCGCAAGATCGCCGTCATCGGTGGCGGGAGAGGGGCCCCCCCTCCCGCCGCTCTCCCGCGCCCTCCGCCGCTTACCGGAGCCGTCGGTAGCGGCGGAGGGGATCGGATGTGTCCGGCAGCTGAGCGGGGACGGGACTGAAGGAGAAATCTCCTTCACCCGTCCTCATAGCTCTGCTGGGCGGAAGTGACGTCAAAACGTCAGTCCCGCCCAGCCTCTTAAAGAAACATTTTTTTTTTTTGTCATTTGAAAAAATGACATTTTTATTTATTTTTTTGCATTTAAGTCTAAATATGAGATCTGAGGTCTTTTTGACCCCAGATCTCATATTTAAGAGGACCTGTCATGCTTTTTTCTATTACAAGGGATGTTTACATTCCTTGTAATCGGAATAAAAGTGATCAATTTTTTTTTTTTATTATTTCAGTGTAAAAAATTATAAAACTAAATAAAAATAAATAAGAAAACAAAAAAAAAATGTTTTAAAGCGGCCCATCCCGACGCGCTCGCGCGCAGAAGCGAATGCATACGCGAGTAGCGCCCGCATATGAAAACGGTATTCAAACCACACAAGTGAGGTATCGCCGCGATCGTTAGAGCGAGAGCAATAATTCTAGCCCTAGACCTACTCTGCAACTCAAAAAATGCAACCTGTAGAATTTTTTAAACGTCGCCTATCGAGATTTTTAAGGGTAAAAGTTTGACGCCATGCCACGAGCGGGCGCAATTTTTAAGCGTGACATGTTGGGTATCCTTTTACTCGGCGTAACATTATCTTTCACAATATATAAAAAAATTGGGCAAAATTTATTGTTGTCTTATTTTTTAATTCAAAAAAGTGATTTTTATCCAAAAAAAGTGCGCTTGTAAGACCGCTGCACAAATACGGTGTGACAAAAAGTATTGCAATGACTGCCATTTTATTCCCTAGGATGTCTGCTAAAAAAAATATATAATGTTTGGGGGTTCTGATTAATTTTCTAGCAAAAAAATTGTGATTTTCACATGAAGGAGAGAAGTGCCAGAATAGGCCCGGTGGTCAAGTGGTTAAGCTGCAAAAAATGCTCAGAAAAGTGGCTGTAAAAACGTCCATGGAAATGAAGCCTTAAAGTAAAAACAAGCTTATGACATCGTTAGATGTTATACTGGTACCTATGTTTCCTGAAAGTCATGACACGGCGGACAACCCACCAGGGTTCTGTATATCATAAAAATGTAAAGTACCCCAGTTTTAATGTAAACGGTAACAAAGACAGAAAAACTTACAATTGGGGTAAAGTAGGTTTTAAAAAAGGGTCATTCTCTGCCCCATTTACAGCTTTATTTTTCCTCTGCTTTGGTTCAGAGATGGCGGATGGGGTCTGAGCGTTGTTGGTAGAAGGAGGTTTTCGCTTCGCTAGTAGTTTTCTTTGTCGTTCAATATCTTCTCTCTGCTGATTCACCCATTCCTGCTGCCTGCAAAACAGCCACAAACACATATACTTGAATAAATAATATGCTGAGAATACTTTAATATAAATATGCAGAAGACACAGTTTCCAAGCAACAAACTCAAGCATTGTTTGTTCATTTCTCTGCAGGAGTGTCAATCATTGTGTGCAATTCAGCCATCTAACAAAGTTCCCTAACAAACGTGTGGGCACCAATTGACAGGTGGAAGATTTCCCTTTTTTAAATGTAGGTGTTCATATATTTTTTAGTGCAGTTCATCTAAACATGCAACTTGTAATCAAAAGGCTTATGCCTTCGCAGGCAGGAGAGCAGCCCAACATCTTCAGTACCAGCTCATCTGAAAGGAAACCTATAATTGGAAAAACAAGGCAGCTGCCATTGTTGACTTCCTAAGAATCCTAGTTGTAAGGATGTCACTGGTCCAGCTAACAAAATGTTCTGAACAACTGACCCAGAAATGGCATGGAGTTTTCAGAGTCAGAACTCCTAAGCTGTGTACTTGCTTTCAGGTCAGCGCCTCAGAAAATAATGAAAACACTGAAACTGCATAAAAGCCAAGCAACTAGCATTTTTTTGACAAAGGAGCAACTCTGCTTCCTTACCTTTCCTCCACCAGCCTTCTGATTGGGCAACAAGGGAGCAGCAGTACATTAAGGTCATGTCTGGGATCTCACCAACAAGTGTATTCAGTGTTATGCCTCATACACACGATCGGAAATTCCGATGAAAAAAGTCAGGACGGAATTTTTTTCATAGGATATTCCGACCGTGTGTATGCCCCATCTGACTTTTTAAAAATTATATCAGAAATTCCATCTGGTCTGTATGGAACTCCTTTGAAGAAAAAAAACACACATGCTCAGAAACAAGTCGACGCATGCTCGGAAGCATTGAACTTAATTTTTCTAGGCTCCTCATAGTGTTGTACGTCACCGCGTTTTGGACGGTCAGAATTTGGTGCGACAGTGTGTATGCAAGACAGCTTAACAAAATTAGGTCTGAAAAATCCGTTGGCGTTTATGTCGTGTGTACGGGGCATTAGGTTAACAAAACTGTGCAGAGCTACAAAACCCTAACTGGCTCCGAGTGCAAAGTCTGTGCAGAGGGCTACAGAAGGCTGACATCAAGTGAAATTTAGGTACTTATGCTAGCTTTAGGTTTGAATTCATTGGCCATTTGTGCCAATTCTGCAGGATGGCATATTGTTGGCGTGTATGCCTTGCAATAACCTCTTGGCTAGCCTAAAGTGCAGGGTAAAGCAACAGATTTACTTGAATGCAGACCTTTACAAATACATATACGCTTATTTTCCTACAAATGGGCAAAGCAGGTTTTCTTAACATTTGACCTCAATAGAGATTTAGAAGACACGCCAAATGCAGCTCTTTATTCCCCAAGACATCTTTAAAAGTGCGTGTGTGGCCATAAATACATACTAGCTCTGCATGATTCCGCATAAAATGAGAATCATGATTCTTTTGCTTATAATAAAAGGTCACGATTCTCTCACATTTCTCGCGGTGTAACATCATCTTTCACATTATACAAAAATAAATTGGGCTAACTACCCCCCCTTTTTTTTTTTTTTTTATGGAGTAAAAAAAAAATGTATATATATAATTTCCCCCCCAAAAAATTACATTTGAAAGACCGTTGTGCAAATACACTGTGACATAAAATATTGCAAGAACCACCATTTTATTCTCTAGGTTCTCTTGGTAAAAAGTATATATAGTGTTTGGGGGCTACAAGTTAGCAACAAGTGTCAGAAAAAGGTTTAGGCCCGGATTCACGAAGCACTTACGCCGATGTATCTCGAGATATGCCGCGTAAGTGTAACTATGCGCCATCGTATCTGTGCGCCGTGCCCACAATCTGAGATACGCCTAAAAATAGGCTTCCTACGACCAACGTAACTTGGGCGCATTTGCCGCTCCCATTGATTTTCTATGCACATATGCAAATACGGGAGATACGCCGATTCACGATTGTACTTGCGCCCGGCGCATAATATACGCGGTTTGCGTAAGTCGTACGTCTGGCGTAAAGTTATTCCCCATATATGAGGCACAACTCATGCTAAGGTATGGACCAGGGAACACAGCCGTGGTATTTTACGTCATTTACGTAGTACGCGAATAGAGCTGGGCGTGGGTTACATTCATGTTGTAGGCAGTGATCCGTCGTATCTTAGGGAGTAGTTCCGACGTGATTCTGAGCATGCGCACTGGCATACGTCCACGGGACGGCGCATGCGCCGTTCGTTTTAAGTATTTCTATGACGCTTGGCCCATCATTTGAATGGAGTCACGCCTCATTAGCATGGCTCACGCCCACTTCCACCCACGCCGGCTTACTCCGAGGAAACACAGCGTATCTTTAAGAGCCAGTGGAAGTGCTTTGTGAATCCAGTGCTTGCCTCTCTGCGGCGGCGTAGCGTATATTAGATACGCCACGCCGGTGATCTGCCGTGCTGGTTCCAGCTATCGTTGAAGTTCCAGCGCATGCGCAAACTGATGTGCTGAGACGGTTCCAGCTATCGGGAAAGTTCCTTCAAGGACTGCGCAGGCGCAAACTTGCTGACGGAAATCCCCGAACCGCGGCCGGCATCAAGGGCGACGTGGATTTCGAGGTAAGTGGCCAGTCGGCCTCACGTCCTCGCTGCGCTCGGACTGCTCGCCCGGCCTCCTGGCTCTTTTTTTAACATCCTCCAATCCACGGGGATGTTAAAGAATGAGCCTGGATGCCGGGCGAGGTTCGGGGATTTCCGTCAGGAAGTTTGCGCCTGTGCAGTCAGTGAAGGAACTTCCCCGTTAGGGGAACATTGAGGACAAGTCACCGGCATAAATATGCGCCGATCTATGTGAATCCGGGCCTTAGTCTTTAAAGCGGAGTTCCACCCAAAAGTGGAACTTCCTCTTTAAGCACCCCTTTCCCCTTACATCCCACATTTGGAGGGGGGAGTGGGTACCTGTTATTTTACAGGTACTTCCTGTCCCACTTCAGTCTTCTAGCTGCCTGGGCAGCCCCTCAGTCTCTGCAATCTTCGGGGACACGTCACAGGTCTCAGAAGATTGCCTGGTCACTAGGAAAGTGCAGTTCGCACATGTACAGTGCACGCCCAGCCGTGAAGCTGCAAGCTGTCACAGCCAGGGTGCCCACAGTTGTCATGACGGCACCATGGAGAGAGAAGGGGGATAGGAGCGAGGCTTCCAGAAGCGTATATGTGAGGTCAGGCACTGATGTGGAAAAGAAGGCCTGGCTTGCAGTCTCCGCTCTAATTCCAATGGTGTTCTATCGGATTGAGGTCAGAACCCTGTACAGGCCAGTCAAGTTCCTCCTCCCTAAATTCGCTCATCCATGTCTTTATGGACCTTGCTTTGTGTACTGGTGTGCAGTCATGTTGGAACAGGAAGGAGCCATCCCCAAAACTGTTCCCACAAGGTTGGGAGCATAAAATTGTTCAAAATGTCTTGGTATGCCGACGCCTTAAGAGTTCCCTTCACTGGAAATAAGGGGCCAAGCCCTAAAAAACAACCCCACACTATAATCCCCCCTCCACCAAATGATTTGTACTGTACTATAGATGAATGGAACACAATCTACGAATAGAGTAGGCAGACCTTTCATTCATCTGCCCAAAGCTTCCATGAATATAGGGGGTGGAAAGAGCGGCCATAATTGGCCTTTTGGACAAGACCCCTCAGTTAGCACCAACCCCTGTAGCACATGAAGTTTAACACTGCAGGTCAGGGGTGGTTGGAGGTGAGGGGACTGAAGATTTCAACTAAAAGAGCCAGCAGCACAGGGGACATTTCTCATTGACTGTAGAGTTGTTTGTGCCGATTTAAAATAAAACAGAAAAAACACAATATGAAATACTTCCCTTAGAATAATACCTTCCAGTGGTGCATTGTCACCAATGAGAGGGTTGACATCTTACCCAGGTTTTTTTTTCTTGTTTGTGGGCTTTGGCACCATGAGTGGCCGAAGCTGTTGTACATGCGAGCAGAAGCCCTCAGTTCCAGCAAGAAACTCAGGGTCCAGCACCATATGCCGGACCTTCAGAGAGCGCACACACACACACCGGTGACATCAGTGGCTGCATCCAGGGTAAATATCAACGGTGCACGTTTAGGGGATATTCATTTTACCTGCAGGCAAGCCTTAATACAGGCTTACCTGTAGGTAAAAATCACAAAGCGGGCTTTACTACCCCTTTAAAGATGTGGGCAGGAGTAGGTGTGGCCAGGTGCTACAAGCTTTTTTAATCAGTGGGGAAAATGCAGATAGTTACGCTTCCTGCAAATGTTTTTCATCCCATTCCACAGTCTACATGAAATTCAACTCTGCTTTAGGCTTCATGCACACTGGTCGTTTTCAAAGCTACTGCTAGAGGCTTCAGGCTTTTTTACTGCTTCTAAACTGTCCTGCATGTTATCCTATGTGACCATGCAGATTTTTGTGGCAGGACAGTTTAGAGACAAAAAAAAAACCTCTGCCAGGGCATCCTGGAGCAGCAGTGTTTTGGCTGAAAAAAATTTATAAAACAAAATGCTTGACGCGCTTAACCACTTAAGACCCGCGCTGTAGATGAAAGACGTCCACAGCGCGGCTCTCAAGTGCCGGGTGGACGTCCCTGGACGTCCTATTGTTTACATTCCCCGTGCGCACCGCTGGGAGACGCGCAGCGGGGAAACTCTGTGCCCGGCGCATCGCTGGGAAGCCGATGCACGTGTCTGGCGGCCGCGATGTATGCCGGGTACCCGCGATCGCCGGTGACAGCAGGGACGTGGAGCTCTGTGTGTAAACACAGAGCTCCACGTCCTGTCAGGGAGAGAGGAGACCGATCTGTGTCCCTTGTACATAGGGACACAGCATCGGTCACCTCCCCCAGTCAGTCCCCTCCCCCCACACAGTTAGAACACACCCAGGGAATACATTTAACGCCATCCTCACCCCCTAGTGTTAACCCCTTCCCTGCCAGTCACATTTATACAGTAATTAGTGCATTTTTATAGCACTGATCGCTGTGTCCAATATGTCTGCCGCAATATTGCAGGCCTAAAAAAAAAAAAAAAAAAAAAAAAAATGCAGATCGCCGCCATTACTAGTAAAAAATAAATCATAAATCTATCCCCTATTTTGTAGACGCTATAACTTTTGTGCAAACCAATCAATATACACTTATTGCAATTTTTTTTAACAAAAATATGTAGAAGAATACGTTTTGGCCTAAACCGAGGAAAAAATATATAAAAAAAAAAAAATTGGGATATTATTATAAACAAAAAGTAAAAAATTGTGTCTTTTTTTGTATATAGCGCAAAAAATAAAAACCGCAGAGGTGATCAAATACCACCAAAAGAAAGCTCTATTTGTGGGAAACAAAATGATAAAAATATAATTTGGGTACAGTGTTGTATGACCGCGCTATTGTCATTCAAAATGCGTCAGGGCTGAAAGCTGAAAATTGGCCTGGGCACAAAGAGGGTTTAAGTGCCCAGTAATGAAGTGGTTATACGTGCCTAAAAACTAAGTGTCTAGTGTTTGAGTGTTAATTTATTTCAATGGCCAGAATAGTTTGTTCTGGCCAATTAAATCAATGAATGCCCAAACGCATGACGCATGTTAACGCGGTACACTCTTTTACAAGTGTCAGGCATTTTATTATTTTTTGGTCAAACCGCTGTTGGCTTCTAGGGGAGTTAAACATCAGTGTCAGTGTGCATGAGGCCTTGGAAGCAGTGCAGAATCGTGGCCACGCCATCACATGGAGCTGCCATAGGTGATAAGAGAAAACTAAATGCAGATGAACTTCTAATCAAGGACCACAGCACATATTTTTTATTGAGGTCATAATTCTAATTTAAGGTTAAGGGGTCAAGCACACCCAAACTTGCTCAATCTGGTTAAAGTGGAGGTTCACCCTCAAAAACATTTCTGACATCACATGGAGTCGAGCCATCCTACCGACAGAATGCTGGTGTCACAGAATGCACGTCACAGGTTGCCGACAGAACCCGAAAGTCGGTGCGCAGGCGCCGTATAGAGCCGCACCGACGTTCGGGTTGTTTCGGCAACCTGTGACGCGCAGTATGCGCCGTTCGGAAGCATGTCAATCACAGGCAGTGCTTGGGAAACGCCCAGTCCCGCGGGATTGCCGTGAGGTGAAAATCGTGATAACGAGGTATGTGCTGAGAAAAAAAAAAAACAACGGCATTCTGTCGGTAGGATGGCTCGACTCCATGTGATGTCTGAAATTTTTTTGAGGGTGAACCTCCACTTTAAGGATGAATGCTGGTGGGTTGAATCAAGATGTTACAGGCATAATGCCTAGCTCTACCACCCTTGCCAATAACACTCTCTCCTCCCACTGCAGCAAGAGAAGCCTCAAAGCTCACACAGCAATCTCTGGATTGTAACATGAGAATCGGACAGTTACAGATTTCATAGTCCCACCAGCTCCCTCAGGCATGCAGGCACAATCAAGGAAACACAACTGGAAAACAGAAGGCATTTAAAAGAAGAAAGTAATAAAACAAATGTGGTAAACAGAATTACTTGGACTATTCTCCTTACAATACCCAGATAACTTGAACATGACCGTCTCAAAAGACCTGATGAGTTTTCCATGAATGTAAAAAATGCAGCATTGCTGAAGCTCTCAGTAACTTTTGTATTATTTATGCCACGTTGATTATGTCTGTGCTCGGAGCTCTAGACAGGCCCCGTAAACTTTCCTTGGCTGATCTGCCAGCAGAACACAATGACATCACTTGGCTCCTGAGTGACAATTATAAAAACTCAAAAAAACAAGAGACTAACTTGACAAGATTCTGAAAAGCGAATCCATCTGTCCACTGTTCTGTAAAGGAGGCCCCATGTCGGACAGTCGTGAAGTGTCCTAGCCGCAATCTGTCCTGCATGCTCTTCTCTCTGCTCGCCAATTTCTCCTGAGTGCTCTGAAAACAATGAAAAATAATTAAATAAAAAAATTCATCCTGGATGGTCAAATTTTAAATCGCAAAAGTGTAGAATCATAAAAGTTTGACTATACTTGCAGTACTACTGAGAAACAAAAGAGAAGCAGGGATGGAACATGAGCAAATATTTCTGATCAGAAGTGCTGCAGATATTCGTTCCCACTGTATCACCCTCCATGCCAGCTCAAGGCCAAATATCACAGCAACCTCAGTGTCTCTAGTATCAGCTTCCATGTTACAAGACCCTCAAGAGACTCTGCATTAGCCTTCATGCTAGTTAAAGGTCATGATATCACAGAGACCTCAGACTCTCTGCATTAGCCTCCATGCTAGCTAAAGGCCCAGGTATCACGCTCAATGCCAGCTATAGGAACCAATATCACAGTGACCTCAGTGGCTCAGTATCTGTTGATTATATGCAAGCTAAAGGCCCCAACAGCACAGCAACCTCAATGCCTATGAGCCTTCATGCCTGTTAGAGGCTCAGTCTCCATGCCATTTGGAGACCCCAATATCACAGCGACCTCAAATGTAAACTAGGCTCTATTATCAAGTGAACAAAGAAAACCAGATTTTTTTTTTTTTTTCAAAGGTGTCTTCTCATGACAGTCACTTTAACAAGTATGCAAGTTACCATTTCTGACCTCTTCTTTGAGAATCTAAGGCTGGCCATACACAGTTGGAATCTAAGACGGTTCAGCAGGAACTGGACGAAATTCAAACCGGTAATGGGCAGGCTGAATTTACCAAGATGATCAATCAACTTGGGTACAACCAGCCTGCCGGATTCTCATGCAATTATCGCTAGCGGCTGCTGTAGCCACAACGATGATCACTGTATTTTCCTCATGGAAATAACTTTTAAATGAAAGTCACAATGTCCTGCTTGCTTTCTATGGCAACCTCTGGATGTCAAACTGCTTTAGCAGACTATAATGTGTATCTAGCAAGATAAAACGGCTAGTGTGCCATGGTCATCAACAGCTGCACTAGATAACATGAGTAGCTTTTACTGAAAAGAGGTTAATTATTTCACTAGCTCCAAACAATGCAAAAGGTCAAATCAATCAGCAATGGAGATACAGATTTCTTGGAAGTTATACAACACACAGAATTTACAATGAATTCAGCTATTTTTTTTTTCTAGGAAAAAAATAATGCCATGGAAAAAGATTCTGTGGCTGTAACAAATCACTGCTGCAGAATAGCTTGTGGGACATGGACTTTAGGGCTTGTGTGGATGGGCATTACATGCAGCTTGCTTCTAGATACATTCTGCCTGTATTGAATGAATGAATGAATGAATAAATGAATGACTTGTATAGCGCAACGCATGCAAACTGAATCGCCTCTGGACGCTTTTTCCAGCCAGTATCTGCTTAGCTGGTGCAGTCATTTTTACCCCGTAGGATCATGACACGCTAGGGACACACAGTCATACACACATATATACATATATATACTGGGCCAATTTTGACGAGATCCAATTTACCTACCAGCATGTCTTTGGAGTGTGGGAGGAAACCGGAGTACCCAGAGGAAACCCACGCAGACACAGGGAGAACATGCAAACTCCAGGCAGATGGTGTCGTGGTTGGGATTCGAACCAGCGAACCTTTTGCTGCTAAGCGAAAGTGCTACTCACTGCACCACTGTGCTGCCATTCATCGTCAGTTTAAAGTGGAATTCCAGGATAGCCCTAACTACTGTTAAAACGGTTCCCTTCCCCATACGAATACCTATGCTTGCTAACCTGTGCAAGAAAGGTGTGTGTTTACTCAGGGGTCGACAAATCCCGGGCGCCAGGTCGCCATGGCAACTAGAAATAGGGTCCTGGCGACTTGGCTTGGAAGGGGGGGCAAAAAAAAATAAAATTTTTTTTTTTTTTTTGTGAGCTGGCACCATCTGGTGGTGAGCCATTGGTATTACAAGTTATTACCACCAGATGTGTAAGCTGGTGCCATCTGGTGGTGGCCGTTGGTATTACAAGTTAAGCATTACAAGTTAAACAGCAATTCTAATGTAATTTTTCACTATTTTCACTGCCGTCTTCTTCCCTCTAATTAGAACCCCCAAACATTATATATATTTTTTATCCTAACACCCTAGAGAATAAAATGGCGATCGTTGCAATACTTTCTGTCATGCCGTATTTGCGCAGCGGTCTTGCAAGCACACTTTTTTGGGGAAAAAATTACACTTTTTTTAATAAAAAAATAAGACAACAGTAAAATTATCCCCATTTTTTTAATATTATGAAAGATAATGTTACGCCGAGTAAATTGATACCCAACATGTCACGCTTAAAAATTACGTCCGCTCGTGGAATGGCGTCAAACTTTTACCCTTTAAAATCTTCATAGGCGACGTTTAAAAAAATTCTACAGGTTGCATGTTTTGAGTTAGAGGAGGTCTAGGGCTAGAATTATTGCTCTCGCTCTACCAATCGTGGCGATACCTTACATGTGTGGTTTGAACACCGTTTACATATGCGGTCGCTGCTCACGTATGTGTTCGCTTCTGCGCGCAAGCTCGTCGCGACGGGGCGCGTTTTCTGGCTCCTAACTTTTTTAGCTGGCTCCTAGATTCCAAGCAAATTTGTCAACCCCTGTGTTTACTTACTTTCAGATGGCTCCAGTCATGTGATCCCCCTGCATCAGCAGGTGAGAGTGCTCTACAACAGTTGGATGGTCAACCTGGAGTGGTGACATCACACACAGGCTTCAATGGCCCATTCCTTGTCAACGCTCCCTTTCCCTGCAGGGGCACTGGCTAATAAAAAGGAAGTGGGACCACATGACTGAACCAGAGCGTTCTGTAAATAGACAAGTATACAGATCTTTCTTACACAGGTTAGTAAGCATAGGTATCAGGAGGGGGGGAGAGGACAGCTTTAAAAAGAGTAGTTAGGGTTCTACTTTAAGGTGCATTTAGGTTACCTACAGGTGTATTTACCAAGCTAAATGAACATGCTTCGAGAAGTTTTTGCGTTCCCATTGAATTGTATGGGCAAAGAAGCAGTTCTGATGCAAACAGAAGTCCATTGACTTAGACAAAGGCCAACAGCAATATCCAAAGCAACAAAACATCAACTGGCTCAATTGCGACCCGTCCACTTTTAGATTCAGTGCCATTATGCATGTTATCACTGGAGGCTAATATAGATTTTGGTACTTTCACTACCTGACTTGAAAAACAGGGCATGAGTTTTTAACAAATAACCAGATTAAAGTTTTTGTACCATTTTCCAGAGTTCTGCTATGCTTCCTATAGATTAATGCATGTTTTCCCATTTAAAAAAGCCTGAAAGACTGGGTATGACTTATGCTTACCTTTTCAATAAGAAGTTTCTTGCTCATGGAAATACATTTATTTAATCGCTCTTTGTATTTTTCAAGGATTTTTTGCTGTTCGTCTATTTGTCGCCTAAGGTCACAGTTCGTCTGCAAGTGAAACAAATGGAAAAAAATTAAATAAATACATGGTCATAAAAAGGCAATTCGAAAAACGACCAATGTTTTATTATTATATATCTGCAGGCCCTTGATATTTAGCCTTTTCATTACAAGAAATGTGAAATACATGGAGAGTATAGGTTTGTTTCTTTAGCAGATTGTTGGCACAAGTGTTTAAACGGACATATCCATCCAAAACTGACGCTGCTACTGTGTGTTTGCTACAACCTCAAATGATGGTGTCGCACTTCTCTGATGGGTTAGACAGCATTCAGAATTAACCACTTGACAACTGGGCACTTAAACACCCTTAATAACCAGACCAATTTTCAGCTTTCGGTGCTCTCACATTTTGAATGACAATAACTCAGTCATACAACACTGTAACCAAATGACATTTTTGTCCTTTTTTTCCCACAAATAGAGCTTTCTTTTGGTGGTATTTGATCACCTCTGCGGTTTTTATTTTTTCCGCTATAAATGAAAAAAGAAAGAAAATTTTGTAAAAAAAATGAATTTTTCTTCATTTCTATTATAACATTTTGCAAAAAAATAGGATTTTTTGTACTCACCGTAAAATCCTTTTCTCTGAAGTCCATGGACGGACACAGCTCCTTAAATCTTGACAAGTGGGTTATGTTCCCTGTTTACAGGAGAGGACTAGGCAGAAACATGTTAAATAGTTAAATACATGTTACATTAACAGAGTTGAACAGCCCCGCCCAGGGGGCGGTCCCTCCAGACATAACCCTCCTCACTGCAGCTTGCAGCCTCAGTTCGTAACAAGCAGTACAAACCTAAAAAGGAGGGGTGGGAGCTGTGTCCGTCCATGGACTTCAGAGAAAAGGATTTTACGGTGAGTACAAAAAATCCTATTTTCTCTTATCGTCCATGGACGGACACAGCTCCTTAAATCTTGACAAGTGGGACGTCCCCAAGCAGTGTCAAAAAACGAGGGGTGGGAAATATATCAGTAAAAACAATTTTAACTTCACCCCAAAACAAGCAGAGCTCCTCAACGGAGGAGGTGCAACTTTAAACAGCCGCCGGCAAAAACTAGCGGCTGAAAAAAACATCATAAGATGCACTCACAGCAACCATGTAAATTCTGGAAAAAGCGTGAACGGACGAGCAAATCGCCGCCTCGCACACCTGTGAGACCGTCGCATGATGTCGGGAAAAAAAACAAAAAAAACAAAAAAAAAAAACCCAGGAAGCACCAATTGCCCTGGTCGAAAGTGCCGTGACCGGAAAGGGGGGCCCGCCCTTAGGAGCATAGGCCTGTATGACGGCCTGCCCGATCCACCGAGAAATGGTGGTCGACGAGACCGCCAGGCCCTTTTGTGGACCAGACACCGACACAAAAGAGAGTCAGAAGCTCCGAAATGGAGCCGTAGTAGGCTGGTATACCCGCAAAGCGCGTACCACGCCTAAAGTATGAAAGGCCGAAACCTCCTTCGGAAGAAGGGAAGGTCGCGGGCGCACCATCACCTAATCCTTATGGGGGATCAAGCATGGCGGCTTGCAAGACAAGACCGCCAACTCAGAAACCCCTCTAACAGAGGTAAAGGCCACTAAAGGGGCCACCTTCTGAGATAGTGTCAAGAGAAAATCTCTCTGATGTTTCCCAAAGGAAGGTTCCTGAAGAACCGAGAGCACCAGAGTCAAAACTCATGGGGGAAGAGATGGGCCAAGAGGGGAAAGTATATGACAAACCCCTTGCACACAAAAAAAGGGGACCCACCAGGGAACGGGCCGCAAAAAGGCCACTAAAAGAACACAGCCAAGGCTGAAATCTGCCCCCAAACGGTGCTTTAAGCAATTTTTAGATCCAATCCAAGCTTTAAAAACAGCAGGACCCTGGACATTGAAAGTACGCCCGTGGACGTCACTCCATCCCTTCGCACCAAGAGAGGTGCGACGGTAGATCCTCCGGAAGAAGACTACGGTGCCCTGTTGAGATGACCGAGTCAGACAGACCCTGGTCACCTAAAGTCTGGCTTCCAATAACCATGTTAAGCAAGTCAGTGACTGTACAACAGGAGGAAGTATGGGACCTTGAGACAGGAACCTCCTGCCCTGGCAATCGCCAGGGTGCCTCCGCTACCAGGCGCCCGATATCAGCGTACCAAGGACGCCGAGATTAATCTGGAGCGATTAGAATCATCGGGATCTCCTCAGCATCCACTCTGTGGAGCGGCCGAGGAAGCAACTACCATGGAGGAATGGCAAAAAATCACCGATACAGACAACACAGGGCCACCAGCGCGACTGACGCGTCTGTACAAGATCACTAGACCTGGCCACTAACTGACACCCTTGCGGCGGAGACAAGCTGCCAGGAGATCCATGCCATGTGAGGCTCACCTCCTGCAAGGGAGCCGAAACACCCCAAGCACAAAGACCAGTCGCCCTGGTCCAGCATCTGGCGACTCCAGTAGTCTGCCTGCCGGCATACCTGATGGTAGACTGAAGCCACGGCCGTGGCGTTGTCCGGCTGAAACCAGATTGGTCGACCACAAGGAGAAGCATAGCCTGATCGCCTAAAATAGTAGGACAATGAACAGTAGACAGCACCTGGTATTCCCAGGCGGTCTTCCACCAGGCACTAGCCAGGCCCGACCCTGGGTAGCTACCGAGACCAGACACATTCAAGGAGGTGTGGTCATAGGTCCACGCAAGTCCAGCGACTCAGGGCCGACTGGACCCCCCAGTTTTGTGAACCTCCAGGTTCACAACCCGTGAGCTGGCATTCGTCGTAAACACCGACCACTGGAAGGAAGGGACAACTTCCCGGACCGAAGAGTCGGGAATCTCTGTCACTAACTCAGAGAGACTCTGACTAGGTGGCGCACAGGAATCTAATGATTTCAGAGACAAGAGATTTTTACCACCTGGACAGTAGATCCACTGGAAAACCAGGGTGTGGAACTGGGCATACAGTACCACCTTGAAGGAGGCTACCCACAGACCCTGAACCAGCAGGCGCCCGGAGAGAAGACCGATTGCGTGATGCCAATACCTTCTCCGCAGACTGAAGAGTCTGCAATTTCTCCAGGGGAAGAAGGACCTTTGCCACTGAGGAGTCTGGATCAACACTAGATACTCCAACGCTGAGTCGGAACCTAGCATGCCCATAATTTGAACCCTGGGTCGCACACATGTAGGGCAGGCTTGCTGCCACTGAGCTACACTTTCTGGCCTAAACGTTTAACATCCACCCGAATCTTCGGAGGGTCTGAATGGGAATAACCCATCCACTAGGTCGGAGACAGAAGCTGCTCTCAGAAGAAAGTCGTCAAAGTAGCCAATGAGGCAAAGCCTCGCTGTCCCAACAAAATTCAAATAAGTGCGAGCTCCTAGCTGAAAACCCATGGTGCTGACGCCAGATCAAAAGGGAGGGCCACAGGCTGACAGAGACCCTTCTCTCATCACGAAGCACAGAAAAAAACACTGTGACATGTGCAAAACGGGACATGCATGTATGCGTCCCTGATGTCCGAGGACGTCAGGACATCCCCCGGATGAAGCGCAGCTACCACCGAACAAATGGATTCCATGCGGAACTACCCGACGTTCACAAAGGTATTTAGGGCCTGAGGCCCATAGAAAACCCCAAAACTCTCGTCCTGCAGGAAAGGTAAAATTACCTTGCAGCTTAGCAAAACCCACACTGCCCAAGGCAGACCGACGTGCCGGGAGGGGAAGACACAAGGACAGAACTTTGTTCTGTGGATAGGAGGAAACCCTATCTAGTACTCCGAAGAGACCACCTCGCAGACCCACTAGTCGGAGAGCAGGGAGGTTTCACTGAATTGTGAACCTGCAAGCCGCCCCTCCCACCTAGAGACAGGGAGGGAAGGCTATATACATTGGCAGGATTTGGGTGCCGGCGTGATCGGCTTATGCACCCAGGGACAGATTAGTCCCCCAGCTGGGCCTTTGACGGCCTGGGAGGGTTGCCCCTAAATAATACACACACATAGTGTGTATGTATATTATGTAGGTGTATGCACACATGTCTTTGGAGGAAACCGGAGTACCCGGAGGAAACCCACACAGACACAGGGAGCAACAATGCAAGCTCCAGGCAGATTGGCGTCAGTGTGCAGATTGGCGTCAGTGTGCAGATTCGAACCAATGACTCTTTTGCTGCCAAGTAATGGAGTTAAGCACTACACCACCGTGTGCATAAAACCATTCTGAAACAGACGCCCTGGATAACAAGGGCGCAGCATTCAATGAAGCATCACAGACCTATATGAGGCCCTGGACCAGCTGGTCCGCTAGGCTAATAACCTCAGGAGAGAGTCGGTGCTCCTCCACTGTCTGGTGCAAAATGCTCACTCTGTGAGTTGTATACAGCACTAGGGGTCAGGACTACTCCAAGATGGCCGCCGAGCGTTCAGAACGCGGCCACAGGAAAAAGGCCAGCACAATGTAAGCTGCGCCATAGCGTGGTTACGACAAAATGGGCGCCAATGGGAGTTTTCAATGTAATTGAAAAATCTCCCAAAAAATAGCGCCAGCGACCACTGAGACCCCAGTGTAGTGGCCACAATAGGCCGCAAGCCAGACCCCAGCATGGTAAACATGGAACGGGTCAGTACTTCGGATCTTCTATCAGTCAGATCCATACAAGTAGGGGTTCCCGCCCGGCGGTGAGGGACTACAAAAGCCCTCAGTGGCTTTTCTCATTCCGCATCTCAGAAATTATCAAAGAAGGGCACAGAAGGAAAAAACCTACACAGCGGTCTGATTTTTGTGATCCAAAAAAGACCGAGCCCTCAGCGGAAACCCAGCTGCACTATGCAGCTTAGGAGAGTCCCTTGCAGCAGTAAAAAGCGCACCCATAAATGCCTTATTCTGCCTTTTTTTTTTTTTTAACTAGGTACCTAGTCCATGGCTCCATAACAGAGCATTCCCCAGGGGATAACGGGGGAAGGGGGCACTCTTTTACCGCCCGCCCGCAGTCCACCCCCACCCTGGCACAAACTGTGTCCAGGACTAACAATAAAAACTCTGTGGGAATCACAGGAGCCAACACCTGCTGCCACCACCAGCATGTGGGGAAGGACCCAGATACTGACTCCAATATTTACATATAGTGTGTATTATAATATGCACACCTGTCCATACAAATAGACAAAAGCTCCTAGAGCCCTATTCAGGGCCTCTCACCCACTTGCTGCGCTGACCAGGGGTAACCAGGGGACTCCCTCAGGAGGAGACTGCACAGCGCTGCCTGTGAGGAAAAGAACCGTGAGGTAACTTTTGCAGGGACCTGTGTTTAAACAGGAAAAGCCTCATAGGGCTGTTTTATTTAAGGACAAGTCACAGATACAGCATAAAAAGCAAAACCATTACAGGTGTCACCAATCAGTCAGCGTCTGCTGAAGTATAATCATAAACATCTGTGCTCATCACAGGGCTTTTTACCTCACAGGAAAGCCCAATACAAAAAAGAAAAAACACAGGCCAGATAACAGTCCCCTCAGGAAGGCCCCCTCCCCCCTGACAGCGGCAATGTTAGCAATGCAGCAAGGGAAAGGAGCAGGGAAGTAAGGGGAAGGGACCCCCGAACCCCAGGAATGCCCAGCCGTACCAACCCACCGAAGCAGGAGGGACTGTACTTACCCGTCCGAGCGAGGACTCGCTGACGCATTCCTGATAGACCTACAACCGCAATGGAGGTAGCTGTCGGCCCGGTCCACTGTGATTGAGGCAACACCACAGCTCAGTCATATGTGGACCTCGGAGCAAAGCTCACCGGCCACCTCAGGAGTCATGAGGTATGGCGTGGCAGACCAAGCCTCTTTGCAAAGGTGTGCCCACGCTTGCTGGTCGGACTGAGTAGACTACAAGGATCTATAATATTCAGCCTGTCTCTCAGCCAACAGTTGAAAGAAGATTCTTCAAGAAAAAGTAAAGTAAAATAAAATAAAATTTCTCCTCAGGGCGCTGGGCCCAAAGGGAGCCATACGTCCTTCTCCTTTGCTAGGCAGAACGAAACTGAGGCTGCAAGCTGCAGTGAGGAGGGTTATGTCTGGAGGGACCGCCCCCTGGGCGGGGCTGTTAAACTCTGTTAATGTAACATGTATTTAACTATTTAACATGTTTCTGCCTAGTCCTCTCCTGTAAACAGGGAACATAACCCACTTGTCAAGATTTAAGGAGCTGTGTCCGTCCATGGACGATAAGAGAAAGTATTTTTTTTCCATAAATTTGGCCTAAAATGTATACTGGTAATCTACATATCTTTGGTAAAAAAAAAAAAAAAAATTGGATATTATTTAGTCTGGGTGAAAGTTATAGGGTCTACAAGCTATGGTACCAATTACTGAAAATTGATCAATTTGATCACATCTGATGTACTGACAGCCTCTCTCATTTCTTGAGACCCTAACATGCCAGAAAAGTACAAATACCCCCCAAATGACCCCTTTTTGGAAAGAAGACATTCCAAGGTATTTAGAAAGAGGCATGGTGAGTTTTTAGAAGTTGTAATTTTTTCCCACAATTCTTTGCAAAATCAAGATTTTTTTTTTTTTTTTTTTTCACAAAATGTTCATATTCGCCGGTTATTTCTCACACACAGCATATGCATAACACTAATTACACCCCAAAACACATTCTGCTATTCCTCCCGAGTATGCCGATACCAAATGTGTGAGACTTTTACACAGCGTGGCCACATACAGAGGCCCAACATGCCGGGAGCACCATCAGGCGTTCTGGAACACCCAGACCAATTCTGACATTCCGCTCCTACATGGAAAAATCATCATTTATTTGCTAGAAAATTACATAGAACCCCAAAACATTATATATGCTTTTTTAGCAAAAACCCTAGAGAATACAATGGCGGTCGTTGCAACTTTTTATCGCGCACGTTATTTTCGCAGCAATTGTTCGAATGTGTTTTTTTGGAAATAAAACGGTTTTGTGCTTTTAAAAAAAAAACAAAACATTAAAGTTAGCCCAATGTTTTTGCATAATATGAAAGATAAAGTTACGCCGAGTCAATAGATACCCAACATGTCACCCTTCAAAATTGCACACGCTTGTGGAATGGCGCCAAACTTCGCTACTTAAAAATCCCCATAGGCGACGCTTTAAATATTTTTACTGGTTACATCTTTTTAGTTGGAGAAGAGCTCTAGGGCCAAAAATATTGCTCTTGATCCAACGTTCGCAGCGATACCTCACATGTGTGGTTTGAACACCGTTTTCATATGTGGGCGGGACTTACGTGTGCGGTCGCTTCTGTATACGAGCACGCAGGAACAGGGGCGCTTTAAAAAAAAAATTTATTTTTATTGTTCATTTTACTTTATTTATTTTAGTTTGATACGTTTTTCCCCAAAAATAAATGTTTTGATCACTTTTATTCCTATTACAAGGAATGTAAACATCCCTTGTAATAGGAATATAGCATGACAGGTCCTCTTTACAGTGAGATGTGGGGTCAATAAGACCCCACATCTCACCTCTAGGCTGGGAAGCCTGAAAAAAAATAAAAAAAAATAAAACGATCCTGGTTTCGATCGTAGCGGTGAGTCAGAAGAGGCACCGGAGGGAGAAGGGAGGGGAGACGTCCCCTTTTGCCTCCCGTAAGAACAATCAAGAGGTGGAACAGCGGCCATGATCGTTCTTATGGTGTAGGGAATCGCCGGCTGAAAAAAATGATATCTGAATGATGCCTGTAGCTGCAGGGGGGTATGCAGAGTATTGCGCAGGGGGGTATGCAGAGTATTGCGCAGGGGGGGTATTGCAGAGTATTGTAGGGGGGGTAATGCACAGTATTGCAGGGGGTTTCAGGGATGGCTGAGCAGGGATGGATGGATGGATCTGTGACTGCAATAGTCACAGATCCATCCACAGCGCTGCTGACACCCGCGCTCCCCCCTCTCACACTGTACCGCTCGGTACAGAGAGAGGAGGGAGGAACCGGCGTCATCAAAAGACGCCGGTTTGTTTACATGTGATCGCTCCGTCATTGGACGGAGCGATCACGTGGTAAACGGCCGCTATCAGCGGCCATTTACCGCGATTCGTGATCGGCCGGGTCCTCTGGACCCGGCGGTCACGGATGTTCCCGTGTGCGCGCCCCAGGGGACACGCGGGAGAGCGACTCTGGGAGGACGTACATTGACGCCCTCCTAGAGTTAACCACCCGCCCTGTAGACGTATATTGTCTATGGGGCGGTTACCAAGTGGTTAAACAAAACCAACTAAATTCCCAAGCCTGCACCCGACCCAATCATTCTAACCGTATGCGTTAAAAACAGGGGTTTAGTTCGCAAATACATGCGTAAGCTGTGGAGTCCCTTCAAAGCACCTTCGTATTATCCGTAGTCCTAACTCTAGATTTTGAGGGCCTCCACTATGGAAGTACATGCATTATTGGATAGGCAGAAAGTAGGTGAGCCTGGAGGGAGCCACCCCCTCTTTAAAGGGGAAGTAAACATCAATGTTTGAATTTTACCTATAGTTAAGCCTATATAAAAGGCTTTCCTATAGGTAGTGTAAATATCCCTGAAACTTGCACCATTTAGGAGACATTTACTTTACATGCAGCCAGTGATTTATTGGCGCATGCCCTGAAGGAACGGCCACCTGTTGCGTTCTTTCAGAGCCCTGCACTGTGATGTCATTGCGGCTCCGGTCAGTCAGAGAGCTGGAGTCCGCAAACCAGGAAGCAAGATGGAAGCAGTCTCCAGTGATGACATTGCATCACTGGAAGGCTTTGTTTTCAGGTAAGTTTCACATAATGTGCTAGTATGCGATGCATACTAGTACATTATGCCTTTGCATTGCAGGCAAGGAAAAAAAAAACGTGAAAAGGTTTGCAAACACTTTAAAAGGCACAGGGGTGCACTGGACCCCCAGCATATAGCATCATGGCAGCAAAGGAGTCCAGTGTGTCCCCTCACCAAGATTTCAACAGTAAAAATAAATGGCCACTGCCCTCACCAATAACTGGCCTTTTCAGCAAGGAGCACATGAAAGGGCAACACATACAAAACAAAAGCAATTCCCAGTTCAACTTACCGACCAGCCTGCAACCAACCAAATTATCCGTATTGAGGTGAGATTTCTGGGAGCACTGAGCAGTTGAGTGAAGGCACGGGGAAATTTGGCTTTGGTGGAAGTAAAACAAAATTTTGGAATTGCATGCATCGATTGATACTTGGACTCTAGGATTGGACTCCTTGTTCATTCATTATCACCAATTGTTCATTTAAAGTGGTTGTAAACCCTCGGGGACAAGTTACACCTACAGGTAAGCCTAGATTAAGGCTTAACTGTAGGTGCTTGCAATATCTCCGAGACCTAGAGATATTTTCAATTTCCCCAAGCGACGACTTTAATGGCGCATGCGCCTTCTTGAAAAGGGCAAGCTGTGCCGTTTCAAGCCGGGGTCATGCCGTGAAAAGCGGCTCCTGCGACTCAGGCCAGTCAGCGTGCCGGAGTTTGCGCCCCCCCGGAAGAAGAGGGGTGAAGATGGTTGTTCGCTGCCAGCGTGGAAGACGGTGACATCACGGGCTTCTACTGCTGGTGTCACATAATGGGCTACTATGCGATGCATAGTAGCCCATTATGCTTTACCTTTGCAGGGAAAGATAGAGGAAGTAAACCCCATCAGGGTTTACGTCCTCTTTAAAATCACTATTCATTCAAGTTTATTCAGTCACACTTGAGAAATTGCACAATATCACTTTATTATTATTTATTTTGTTTATGTGTATAATGAACACTTTAGATTTTGCAGCATTTTCATTTCATAACCTGGTAGCACGGGGGACCACATACAAAGTCCAAGCAGGACACCCTACGTAAGAGGCGATTTATCCTTCCAAAGCAAATACACTTTTCTTAACTGGTACTGACTAATATTCCAATGTTCCTCCACCACTCAGCTAATGTGACCCCACCGCTGATGGAGAGGGGCAGGGGAGGGTCAAACAAGGATGCTATGCAGGCGACTGACCTCCTCTTTACCAACTAATGACGGCATTGGTCGTTTGGACGCTGGCAGCTAGAAGCCTGTAATGATGCATAATACAAATCTATGACTCGGTGTAACTAAAAGGCAGCCTTCATCCACTCGCCAGCATGTATACAATTTTTGGGCAATTTTTAGGCCTTTTGCGAAGGCATCCCTGAAGAAACCTCAAGGTACCCTGGTTGAAAAAGGCTGACCTCTATTATTAAAGTGTTACTACCTGTAAAAATCCAAGGTCTGTTGTATTACTTGGCTTGAACTGAAAATAATGTACATACACTTTTTTTTTTTTTTTATCTAATTGACTGCTAAAAGAGGAATTTTGATATGTAAAGCATAAACATTGAATGCTGGTTTTCCAGCATAACCTTTCGTGAGAAGCTGGTCGTTAAACTGTCTTCGGTTGAACAGACAACGGTACATGAATCGAATGTCAGCCAGTTCCTGCTGAACCAGCTGATTTGTGGTCTGTGTATACCAGCTTTTAAACTATGTCTTTTTTTATCTGTCTGGAGCTTAGCTTTAAGTCTTAATACAACATTTTAGTGCCTTTTATGGCATATCGCTACCAATTAGTGAGTTGCTGTTCTGCTAGAAAATCATAAGAATTGTAAAATCAGTTGAAAATTAAAAATAAAAAAAAGAGAAAGAAAGAAAATGTGTGCGCAGTTTCGTTGCTTTGAATAATAAAACATCTGCTGAAGGCTAAGCAGGAAACTAAAATACGTGTCAATTCATTGAGAGGAAAAGGGATTTGCCTTGAATGCATGGATCCTTTGTGTGTGGCAGCTCACATCACTATTCAACTGCACAAGATAATTGTGCTACCGGCAGCTCCCAACAAAATTACCTGCTCCAGCTCCTAAAGACACTTTCTAAAACCATATTACCACCATTTACTGTCAATCCTCTCCTATTTATCTGTGCCCTGCTTATTTATAGAAGGATGCAGTTCAAGATATTTATAGTGTGCCTCTTGTAAGTGATGTATAGAGGCCCAAGCAGCCACCAGCAGCAATACAGAATGAAAGCTCCATGAGAGTGTTCTAATCACAACATGGCTGAAACAGTCAAGGACATTACAAGGACTCCGCTGTGAAACATTATAAACCCTGGCAATGCTCAAGTGCTGATACAAGCACAGGAATGACAAGGCATTGTTGCAAAGTGCTTATAGAAATAACTACACTTTGTTAGACAATAGTGCTAATGCGGGCAATGTGAAATAAAAAAAAGGAATAAAAACGGTCAACCTGTTTATTTAAAAAAAAAAAAAAAAAAAAAAAAACACTCTTTGCATTGATTTCCTAGTAAGCTTTACTGAAGTCTCCGAAACTGTGCTTTGTATTCCAGTGAAGTTACTTTGGTAATTTATAAACACTGTAATACTACTGGCCATGTTTATTTACATCATTACTCGATCAGAGTACCCATAATGAATTTCAAGTGAATCCATACTCTCCATGTATAAATAGCAAGAGAAGCTTTATGAAAGAAATACGTAAGGCTGCCATTGCTGATCTCTCCTTCTGAAAAACAGCTTGCATTAAGGAGGTGACAGCACTGTATTTATTGATTTTTAAGCCTAGTACTCATGATGAGATTATTAGACGAATGAACATTCGTTTTTTGTTGCATACTAGTCTCTATATATCAAAAAGGATCAAGTTACTAAAGTACGAAAATTATCGTAAGACAGAATAACAATTCAGAAGAAATGTGATGTATTTGTGTTGTATTTTCAGCCGAAAACTGTACCCATTAAACAAAAGCCATAAATCTGCCTAAATTTCGTACGAGAACATTTTTTGTGTTTGTCCCTTCGAAAAATTTCGGACGAAAGCTGTGTACTAAAGATCCGATTATCGTACAATCGTTTCGAAAGCAGTGTTTTTATTACGATTTTCTGATCATGTGTATGGGCCTCAAGTTACCACCACCTATAACTGAAATATGACTTGACCAGGATGACATTTTAATCAAGAATATTTTAGGATGTTTTCCTTACCCTGAGCAAATCATCTATTCTGCCTTCTTTTTTCTCCAGATCCTGATTTTTATTACTTTCTAATGCAGCAAGTTTCATCATTGTAAGATCCGTCTAAAAAATACACAAAAACAGTTACAATAAATAAATAAAATAGATTTTATATATATTCATATTAGCAGCAGCTAAGAAGCATTTCATCAATGATAAAAGTTTGCTAGACACTACAATTTTGCGACAACCATTGAGTAAAGATAGACATGAAATATTGTGTGTGTAGAGATTATATATATATATATATATATATATATATATATATATATATATATATATATATATATATATATATATATATTTATTCTCTACACACATATCATCAATAGATAGCATCAATAGATAGATATCCATCTGTAGATGAGAGCTCGCTCTATATATGTATATATATATATATATATATATATATATATATATATATATATATATATATATATATATATATATATATATACACACACACCGAATATAATCGAGTATAATTTGAGTTTTTCAGCACATTTTTTTGTGCTGAAAACGCCCCCCTCGGCTTATACTCAAGTCACCTTTTTACGCCTGATCTCCTGGATTTGGGGACCCGGTACCAGCCGGCTGTAGGTCCCCTGGACCCCAACCTTGGCATACATGTAGCCCCACTCTTCCTCTACAAGTTTGCAGAGTTTGTTATCTGGAGGGCCTAAGACTGGGGAGCACCGATTTTTCAAAACTGGGAACCCCTTCCATAGACTCCCATGTTATGGGCACAGTGAGGCATGGGCACAGTGAGGCATGCAGATGGACACCCTAGGCTTATATTCGAGTCAATACGTTTTCCCAGTTTTTTGTGGTAAAATTAGGTACCTCAGATTTAATTCGGGTCGGCTTATACTCGAGTATATACGGTTGTTTATATATATATATATATATATATATATATATATATATATATATATATATATATATATATATATATATATATATACACACACAAAGTGATTTGGTAAATAAATACATTACACCTCAATACTCACTTGTATTAGTTTATATGATAATTGTTTTGTAGGTGTTAGAAGATGGTCCGCAAATGCTAATGCAGTAGGAGAAGGACTATTCTGTCGAACCTAAAGCAAAGGCAAAGTCAGTTTGATTAATTTTCTAGACCTGACATTTTTAGCATTTTGAAAAGTTACAAAACATATACAGCGTACCAATAAAAAGATAAACTTCAGCATAATGTCTAAATACACAGTTACAAAACATAGAAGTCTGCTCTCCAAACAATACATTAAAGCGATGATGTTGTAAAAGCTATGTTTGCATTATATGCGGGTGCGGGACTAGAAAGAAATTGCATGGTTTTCCCCACCTGCATCAAAAATGCACTGTTCTTATACAGCCCACGATAGAGCTGTGCCTTTTGGGACTGGTAGACAATCTAGAACCAAAAAGAGTAACTCGTATTTTGCTGACGATCCTAATCTATTATGCTAGGAAAATGATAGTGTTGTTATGGAAAAAGCCCAATCCTCCATCTGTAGCAGCGTGGAAGGGTGTGGTTAATAGGGCTGCACCTTTATACAAGGCTACATACATTGTGTGGGGCAGTTGGATGAATAACAAAACGACAGTGGCAGATTGACATGTATGCAACTGTTTGACATATCTAAACGTCCCATTGACTGTCACTAAGAAAAGGTGGCCTTATTAATATCTTGATCTCATCACTGAGTGAGGGTCTGGAAAGAGGAGGAGAGCGCCAATGCTGAAGAAATGTACATTGTTTCTTTTTGTGTGTGGCCCATTGGGTTTTGTGAATACTTGTTATATTAAACGCAATAAATAAAACTTTAAAAGAAAAAAAATTGCACTTTTCTTAGCAGATGTGCATGGAGTGCCATTAATTCTGAATGGCATCCACATATACAGGAAACCAAGGCACTTTCCCCTATGCTGGGAACCACATAGCACTATGCAGTTGTATGAAAAGGTGCATAGACCTGACCTTTCCCCTGTGTTTTTCATAATGAATGAGCTGCTGTGCTCACACACGTAAAAGAAGCCAAAATAGTGTGAACCTAGCCATACCCATTATCTAACCAGCAGAGGGGTAACAAAAGAAGTGTCAAAAATGCAACAAGTAATAGTCGTATTACTGTTCTGGCTATAGGGAGTAGTTTAGATGTGTGAACTATAAATCTGATTGGACAGAATTACAAATCGGTTGCCAGGTAAAATGCATATGGTTTTCACCTGCACATTTAGCAATTTGTTTTTTTTTATCAAAGTAACCATAGGCGACAAATCTTTGGCAAAAGACACTTCCAATACAAGTGCTGCTTTCAGGAACTGAGCTTTGTATACTGTAAATAATGTGCAGCATCTCCTACAGCAGCGTTAAATCACATTGGAAGATCACGTCTATTGGTGACGGATTGCGCTATAACTGCGGATAAGCTTTACAAGTCTACAAATCCTGGCCTGAACAAAGCCTTGAAGTGCCAGGTCACCAGTAGGCTCTGGAATTTGACTCTCTTGCATGTTCCTGTTAACAAGTAGCTTCTCTCTGGCTGGCGGCAGTCAAGTTCTTTGTTTTACATTTAATGGTCAGTCCTAACAAAGTAAACCATGTATATCTGTGAAGTTATGGCCTCTTTCACACTTGTGCAACCTGAAAGTTGCATGATTTTGCCACGATTTTTGCAGTGATTTTGATGCAACTTGAAGAAATGCCTGTATAAACTTGAGGTCTATGGATCTCAAGTCGCATCAAAGTCAGACCAAAGTAGTGCAGGGACTACTTTGAAGTCTCACAGATATGAATGGCAGTCATTGGAAATCATGGGGTATGACTTGTCATGCGACTTTGCAGTCCCAAGTTGCAGGACAAGTCACACAAGTGTGAAAGGGGCCTAAAGCTGTTGTAAAGGAGATATATATATATATATATATATATATATAGATATAGAGATATAGATATAGATATAGAGATATAGATATATATATAGATATAGAGATATAGATATATATATATATATATATATATATCATTTTATTGTTTTCTTAATATTGAAATAATAAACCTGGTATACATGTTTAAAATGAGAAGCACCGTGCTACAAAGCAACAAAATTAATTAAAAAATGAATAACTGCTCTGTAAATTGTCTAAGTCCATGTGAAACCAAAAACCTTCTCCACAATGTTCAACTCTGTAGGTGCATGTGAAAGAACAAATCTGTGTGTGCAACCACCACCCCACTGATGGACCTACACTCGCCTTAAATGTTGGACCTTTAAAGCAGGGGTGTCAAACCCAATTTCATTGTGGGCCGCATCAGCATTATGATTGTTCTCAAAAGGGCCAGTTGGATCTGTAAGATTAGATGTCCAGTGCATCCCATCCCCTTACATTAGATGTCAAGAGCCACCCCACCATCAGAGGTCGAGTCCCCCACTCTTCCTTACATCACAGTGCACCCCCCTTTCATTATGCTGCTGCTGGGAAGAAGCTGGTTGCATTGCCTGAAAGCAGCAAGTAGGGGGCTGGAGCTCTCCTGCAGCTACAGGAGAGGTGCGAGGGCCACATAAAATGGCCTGGAGGGCCGGATTCAGCGCGCGGGCCTTGTGTTTGACACCTGTGCTTTAAAGTGATTGTAAACGATTACTTTGTAAAACAACCTATTCACTTTAAAATAGAAATTAAAAGCAAAACATTTATGTATAGATATTAAAAAAACAACATAATTTAAATATATTTTGTATTTGTAGCTGCAACACTGTTCACAATATGGCAGAAGGGACTCAATCTTATAACCTCATGTACGAGGCAATATCATTTGTTATTTGAAATAAAGCACTGAGCCAGGACTCACAGAAGATGAAGGGGTGGAATGTGAGTGAGAGTTCTGTGGAGACCGTATTGAAGGAGGTAGACCTCTTACAGGACTGGAGCCATTCCCACCTTGGTACTGAGAAGACAAACACAGCAAAGTTATTATACAAAGCAGACAGTGACAGCGGAGGAATTGAGGGGAAATCACTACAACAGGTATACAGAAAATAAAAACTAGACAGAGGTTCTAGTCTTCCTATGCTCTAAAAATCAAACAAAACAAGTTTTGGCTGGCGCTGATCTTTAAATTAGGTTACAATATGTGTGTTTAGATGAAGTACAATCATTCTTCATGTTCCCCATCTCTGTAACATTACAATGTATTGCAAAGTAATCCATATCGGAAGATATTGGTTGAAGTTGTTTCATAATGCACCAATTTCAATCAATTAAAAACAAACTCTACTAAATAATAAAGGGGTTAATCCTTAATAGTGTAGAAGTACAGTATTTATTGGTATATAAACACACACAGGCGTACAACATGCACCTTCACTTTGAGAGGGAAATTTTAGGGAAAAGAAAATGAAATAAAGAACTTTGAAGCAAAATAAGGGTCAGTGCCCATCAATGAAGCCTGATCAATGCCCATCTGCAGCTTCAAAATTGCCCATCAATGCAGCTTAATCAATGCTTATTTGCAGCTTCAATTTCCCATCAATGCCCATCTGCAGCCTCACCATTGCCCATAAATGCAGCTAAATTAAAGCGGGAGTTCACTCGAAACAAACATTTTAAGATTAGATTGATGCTCATTTTGTCAAGGGGAATCGGGTATTTTTTTTAAAAAACAAAGCTGTACTTACCGTTTTAGAGAGCGATCTTCTCCGCCGCTTCCGGGTATGGTCTTCGGAACTGGGCGTTCCTATTTAATTGACAGTCTTCCGACGGTCGCATCTGTCGCGTCACGAGTAGCCGAAAGAAGCCGAACGTCGGTGTGGCTCTATACGGCGCCTGCGCACCGACGTTCAGCTACTTTCGGAATATTGTGACGCGATAGATGCGACCGTCGGAAGCCTGTCAATCAAATAGGAACGCCCAGTCCCGCAGCCCATACCCGGAAGCGGCGGAGAAGATCGCTCTCTAAAACGGTAAGTACAGCTTCGTTTTTAAAGAAACTACCCGATTCCCCTTGACAAAATGAGCATCAATCTAATGTTAAAAATGTACATTTCCAGGTGAACCTCCACTTTAATACCCATCTGCAGCCTCCCCTTTGCCATGAATGTAGCCTGATCAATGCCCATTTCAGGGAGGGGGATGGGATGAGCGCTGTCAGATTACATACAGCGAGAATCTCCTGTTTACTTGGCGGCCTCTTTAATTCAAAGTCCCGCCTCCTGGACCGGCTTCTATGATAGACAGAACACTGGTCCAATGCCAGGCCGAGGAGATGGGACTTACTATTACAGAGGCCGCTGAGTAAACAGGAGATTCCCCCTTTATGTAATCTGACAACGCTCGTCACTCCCGCTCCCCATTCTCTCTGAGGCAGCCCAAATTGCACCTAAACAATAAAACAGCACTCTAGTTTTCTTCTGCATCAATTTCTAAACCTATAAGTTCTTCCTCTACACTGGAATACACCAGCATTATTGCAAATTGTACCATGGCAGATTCACCTTTACAGATAAAGCACATCATGATCACATTTTACCCTGTATAGCAAAGTAATAATAAGGGAGCGGTGGAATGAAAAATGGCAAATTACAGCCTTCGTTGCTGTCATAGGCAAACTCTTAAATTATCTTATACCTGCCAAGAACTCTATTGAAAGATTATGAATATGCCAAGTTCCTTCTTGTCAAAACATTACTCTTATTTTTTTATTGAATGAAACATCAAAAAGAAAAGAAAATTTCCCACATATCATTCAATCTTACAATTACAACCATCTCTGTCAAGAAAAATTATGGAATGTTTAAAGTGGAGCTCTGGTCAAAACTTTTCAAAGTTTGGATAGTTGGGAAGAATTTTAGCATACACTTATCCCTTCCCCAGATTTTTGTTGTTATCTGCTTAAGCCTTCCAATGCTACTTACTGTTATGGCCAGCTATAGATGGGGCAGTGGACATGTTTATGCTTCACCTGTGGTGTTTATATTGGTCCATCAGTACACCAACACCTTTGCAGCCATTGTGCTATATGCTGGGTGCTTGATGTGCTCTTGTACCTTTAAGGAGGGGTGGCTTCCCTTCAGTTCACCTGCCCCTATCTATCCATTTAAATGCTTGTGCCTCCACTGTGAGGACGCTCATTGTTTAGTGTTAGGACCACAGATTACAGGGTGCCTTGGCGCAGCTCTGTGGCTCACGCATGCGTTTGCAAATGCGTGCGGACAAAACCCCTGTTTTTAACGCATACTGTAGGACAGGTTAATTGGTTTTCTGCAAGCTGGTCGGTAAGTAGGCTTGGTTTTTCCCTGGGCATTCCCCAGGTTTTTGTTGTTATCAACTTATCCCTTTAAACCCTACCGCTCTGCAAAGAAAATACCCAGTACTTTCAGGTGTGGCGGAGCATGCAACTTACCCATGTGGGAGTTCTGAACTAATCTCAAAACCAAAAACACAAACTTCCATTAGGTGTTATAAATCGTATCCATTTAATTAAAATATTACTGCCTATGGTGCCATGTCTGATGTGGCATGCCCCTATAATTATACCCCTGAAATTCTTTAAAATGCTAGGATCTATTCTGAACTCTTGTGTGGGGTCATGGTAGACATAAATTAACCTGGGCAGTTCTGAAAAACCCTGCATCATGACTATTTGGCTTCTCAATTATCCAATTTTAATTATTTTGGCAAAGCAGATCTTCAGCCATACCAGTCCCTGGTTTGCAATAAATCAACTAATGCTGCTTCTACTCCCCTTCTGTTATTTTGCTAGGAAAACTAAACCCCAGGCCCCTTTGGCACAGAGAAATCATGACTCCTATTAGACCCAAGACTTTACAAATGCTGAAAGAGGAGGTTTCCCTCCCTAATCACCTACTGTTTTGATACCTTCAACTTCTGCAAGCAGTGCAAGAGAGTGTTGAACAAATCAATATTGTCACCGGAAAATCTATAAGCACAAGGTAAGCTATGACTCCAGAGATTTGCAGCTAACAAAGGGCTTTCATTACGCTCCTGGTCGCAGAACAGAGCAGCAGTGGAGTGAAAGGAAGACACAAATATGCATCTTTGGAGGTTTACATTAAAATAATTCATGGAGTTTTTAACTCTTCCCAACTCTATACAAGCAAAAAGAAGATAAGATCTAAATTAGCTGGAGTTTCACTTTAAACCCAAATGCAACACCTGCTCTACCAAGGCTCTGTGGCAAGGGAGGTCAATAATAAAAGGATAAGTTTACCTGTCATGAAGCTTTCATTCTTTAATCCCTTGGAGCTGGTGCCTGACAGCCCTTTAAAAGGGTTGTAAAGGTAAAAAATTTTTTTCCTAAATAGCTTCCTTTACCTTAGTGCAGTCCTCCTTCACTGACCTCATCCTTCCATTTTGCTTTTAAATGTCCTTATTTTCTCTGAGAAATCCTCACTTCTTGTTCTTCTGTCTGTAACTCCACACAGTAATGCAAGGCTTTCTCCCTGGTGTGGAGTTTCGTGCTTGCCCCCTCCCTTAAGGGGGGGAAGGCCAAGCAGGAGAGTCAGGACATCCACTAACACACAGCTCCTTTTTCTATCTGCAACATAATGAGCGTCCTGACTCTCTTGCTCTCCCCCCTCAAGGGAGGGGGCGAGCACGACACTCCACACCAGGGAGAAAGCCTTGCACTACTGTGTGGAGTTACAGACAGAAGAACAGGAAGTGAGGATTTCGCAGAAGAAATAAGGACATTTAAAAGCAAAATGGAAGGATGAGGTAAGTGAAGGAGGACTGCACTAAGGTAAATGAAGCGGTTTAGGGAAAAAAACATTTACCTTTACAACCCCTTTAAGGGGGGTTTAGAATACCTGGAGGCGGGGCTTTTGGTCACATGATCAGAAAGCTCCTGATCGCAAGCGGCAACCAGGAGCTTTCGATAAGCCGCCAGAAACTGTCCCGGGAGAGCGTGCAGGGCTCAATCAATGTAAAGTCAGCTTTAGAAGCAAGTAAGAGGAGGGAGGAGATCTTACCCCATCATTCAAACTTACATCAAAGTAGTCACTAATCTTGTGTCCTCTGCCTCCAATGTTCTTTCCTAGAAAGAAAAAAGGAACAAAGTGAACAATAAAATTCCTAAAAATAATGAACTAGTCTAAAAAGTAGTAGAAACCTGAAACTGAAAATATTTATCTGAAAACGTATGTTTTTTCCCCATTTTGGAAGCAAGATGATGTTATTTTAGCCCCATTTTGGAAGCAAGATGATGTTATTTTAGCAGGACAGGAACTTTGACTCTAAGGCTTTGCTGCCCTCTTGGTCAGTGACTTACTAGGCAATAGGGATGAGCTCCGGTGTGTTCACACACTCCACGTGCAGAGCCCGCCAGGAAGTTGGCATGGCGCTGCACTAATCACAGGCAGGGAGACATTGCCCCAATGCTCGGCCGCAGAGATCAGGAAATGTCTCAATGCCTATGATTAACGCAGCGCCTTGCCGACTTCCTGGCGGGCTCTGCACGTGGAGTGTGCGAACACACCGGAGCTCATGCCTACTGGGCAATGACATTAGATGAGAGCCCTGAAGCTTGCATTTTTTAAATCAAGTCAGCAATGGCAGCTCTCAAATTTAAGTGCTCATGGTTTCTCTTTATAAATTGGCGGACAGGCAGAAGCAGTATTTTGGGAGGCTTGTTAGTAAAACTATGGATAGGAACTATCCCGGTATAGGATGACAACACCCAAATCTGAATTGCATGCTATGTAGCAGCATATCTAGAGTAAGCCTTGTGACTACCTATTTATTTAATACAAAATATTTGACATGTATATAAGATTGTAAAAATAAATCATGTACTGTAATTTACTTTTTATGGTATTTCTTTTTACATGGCGCTCCCTCATTTAAAGTCCCACAAACTCCTCTCTTCTATATAACAAATTTAGGGATGGAGGCCGCCATGTGTTCTACTTTTATTATAGTGTGTGTCAGGTCACATCCATTTACTATATAACCCAAATCTGAACTTTTATGAAAGACAGCTAGACACAAGGAAAACTGTACCTGCCATTGATTACCTTCTTATGAAAAGGACCTAAACACAGGTAACATCTTCCGCCTGCCTGCCCACCCTGTTGTCCATAAACTAATCCTACTTCTGATTACAACTGGCATGGACAAATAACATCTTTAGGGGGTGAGGTCTATGAATAGGAATAATTATTTCCCCTGAGCTAATGTGCAATGGATGAAAAATTGGACAAAAGAGCAGCCCTAGAACTCCTACTATAGGTACTTCAACATACACTTCGGAGTATAGGTCAGCAAATCCCTGGGGACTCGGACTACTAGAATCTGAGACTGTTTACATTAGGGTAACATACTCACAAGAGACAATCATTTCCCAGTATATTTTCCTATAAATAGCAGTATTTTTGCATTATAATGTACACAAATATGTCAACATATATTGTATACACCAATGCATTTTATACGTTTTTCTCCAAAAAAAATCAGAGATCCTTATTTGATCATTTAGAACTAAAATGTGGCATAAGTGCATATCCAGGGACATTCTTTGCATCACATTGCTTTTACCACCCCCACACTCCTCCTTATTGGTGGCAGACCCCTAAATTCCACAATGTTTCTATATGGGACCAACGTGCATTATTTTCCTTCTCATCTTTCAATGCAACTGATCTTTGGCTGGCCTGGAGCAACATACCAGACAGGTGGACAGCCCACTAACAAATGGCCACTATCAATATGCAAGTTTTACCTTACAATATCATAAGTGTGCTCTGGGGACATAACACTATACAAAAGGTTAGCAATCAACATGAAAACATGCTAGCAAGTAAGCAATCCATGCAGGGAAATGCACACTAGCATCTTTAAAACGGTTGTAAAGTAAATTTTTTTTTTCCTTTAAAATAACAAACATGTTATACTTACCTCCACTGTGCAGTTCGTTTTGCACAGAGTGGCCCCGATTCACGTCTTCTGGGGTCCCTCGGCGGCTGTCTCTGGTCCTCCCCGCAATTACTCACCACAGTCATGCGAGAGCTCGCATGGGGGTCAGTAATTGCGGGCGCGCTCCCGCAATACAGCGAACTGCCATAGCCGCTCACTGTATCACTCGGCCCCGCCCCTCGGCACGCCGCGTCACTGGATGTGATTGAGAGCAGCACCAGCCGATGGCTGCGCTGCTCTCAATCCATCCGCTCTTGCCAATCAGCCGCCAGGCTGAGCGACGAAGAGGATCTCGGGACCGCGTGGGACTTTCGACGGGTCAGGTAAGTGGGCAACACCAGATGTTTTTTCACATTAATGCATAGATTGCATTAAGGCAGTGTTTCTCAATTCCAGTCCTCAGGCCCCCCCAACAGGTCAGGTTTTCAGGATTTCCCTCAGATGAAAAGGCTGTGGTGATTACTAAGGTAGTGAAACTGATCAAATCACCTGTGCAAAATAATGGAAATCCTGAAAACCTGACCTGTTGGGGGGGCCTGAGGACTGGAATTGAGAAACACTGCATTAAGGTGACATTTTTTTTTCATTTACAACTCCTTTAAAGTGGAACTTCACTCTCTGTCAACAATTACTATTTGTAATCATTATGCTGCTAGCAGTATTAAATATCATATTTAATGGTTTTAAACTTTTTTTATTTAATTTTTTAACACATTTCTTCAGTTACTTCCTGGTTTCCATGTCCAGGCAAATTATGTCATCCTGCCCAGGAGGCTTCGGGAGGGAAGGAGGGGCTTTCTCAGCCAAGCACACCCACCTGACTGCATGCCAGAGCTAAGGGCAAATGGCAAAAGTATATGCTGCATGAATCATCTGCCCTTACTCAAGTAGGCCATGGGCAGAAATGCTGGTGGGGGGACGGCAAAGTGATTTCTCAGCAAAATAAAGCATGAAGGAATGCATAGGTGGGTGAGTTTTCTATGAATATTAAAAAAACGAATTAAATAGTGTTTTTGATTTGTGGTGCTCAGATGCAGTGTAGTTCCGCTTTAATACATATAAATTATACACATTTTCCGGCAGCTTGTGATAAAACAGAGATTACAGGCAATAAAATATTTGGTGTTCCAATATAATATTTTCTTCTTGCTGACCAGAGAATCAAAAGGTCAGAAATGCCAGCAGCTATGGGATGATTAGACAGAATGTCACCTTCATGTCAGGAACAGATGCACTGCAAGATGCTGCATTAAATAATGAGTAGAGCATTGTGAAATAAATTGGAAGCAGATAAATCGTGTCCATCTGAAAAACTGGTGACTTGGAAATCACGGTCATCAATGCCAATTTTGGCAAAGCTCCTACTGGATCCAGTGGATCACTTTTGACTGCAGAGGGGAAATATTGAATACCATATGCAGGTGGGGTGCCTAGTCCCATGGATGATTTGGTACCCACATTTAAATGTGTTGCATAAAAGTAACAACAGTTGATTACCTTGACTGCTTTCACTCTGATTCTCTGCTTTCCTCTTCCGCCCCCGTGAAGAGTCTGGCTGTTTCTTTTCTGGAGTCTGGAGGACAGGAGAAAAGAGATACATGTCTGATAAGAACTTCAATTGAAGGAAAAAAACTGTTGCAAGGCCATTTAAAACCAAATTAATCATGTACATCACAATAGGAATGTGTGGAATTACGCCTGTATTGGTGATCCTTATAGCCATTAGTACAGCGTTTTTGGGAAATCGTATTTTGAACCTGGATGTCCCATGCCAGTCACCGATATCTCAGAAAAGGCCTTTGGTGTGCTGGCGACATACTTTCTGCTTTGAATGTCTACGGTTTCCAGCCGGTGGTCACTGCATTGTCCACCAACATCCAGAATAATTCTTGAGGAATATTGTGTTTGGAGTTTTTGTCTTTCAAAAGCACAAGCTCTCCAGCAGTTTACAAGGAAGAGACAATCCACAACACTGACATGATGTGATTAAAATGATCAGCTTTTATTTATTCATGCAAAACCTTTATCCCAAAAGGAAGAAAAGTTTGCTTTTATCGGATTACAAAGTGTGCGCTGGAATTTGGCTTCAATTTGTTGGTTTATCTAAATCTGCGAATTCATTTAACAGACCCAGACTCTCCACCCAGACCCTTCTATGCTGCTTTGCCCTCTGTGCCCACTCAGCCAGAGTGGGCGCACTGTAATAGTGAGTGAACATTTTGAAAAAAAAAACAAAAAAAAACACAACTATATTTTCTACTTTCCTTTTCATGGCCATGAACAATGATAAGGGGTCACTCCCCATATGTACACATGTATAGAGATGGCCAAAGACAATGAGGGGTCACCCCCCATATGTACACATGTATAGAGATGGCCATGGACAATGATGAGGGGTCACCCCCCACATGTATAGGGATGACCATGGACAATGATGAGGGGTCACCCCCCCATATGTACACATGTATAGGGATGGCCATGGACAATGAGGGGTCACCCCCCATATGTACACATGTATAGGGATGGCCATGGACAATGATGAGGGGGTCACCCCCCACATGTATAGGGATGACCATGGACAATGATGAGGGGTCACCCCCCCATATGTACACATGTATAGGGATGGCCATGGACAATGAGGGGTCACCCCCCCATATGTACACATGTATAGGGATGGTGAGAAAAATAAAAGTCGCGCTAACTCTAAACATGTGAGCCTATTAAATGCACCAAACAGTGATATTTAAAGACCAGTAACATATAATGCTATATATAGCTGTGTCAGAATATATATATATATATATATATATATATATATATATATATATATATATATATATATATATATATATATAGTGTGATGGGAGTGGGTAGCCACTATGTGGCACTAGATGACCATATCAACACCCATCAATATTATTATAGTGATACCAACATTGTATAAATTTCAAATAGACATATAAGAACTGAAAATCAAAGTAAACAAAGCAAGTAAATATAAACTATGTTGAATTTAGAACTGTAACGAAAAAGTCCATAAATTCTTGATGAAGATTTCATCGGAACACCCGTGAGTGGTGCCAAATATCATGTAGTAGATAACGTGACCAAAAAGAAACGGTGATACAATCCTCCACCAGTCTAATGATTGGATTCTTGCCAGAACTCCATGATCCCTTATTACAGTGGATCATGAACAGCATATAAAGAAGGGCAATCACTCTCAATCATGTGGTTCAGACATATACGATCCAATTGGGTCTCATTCACAAGTGATGACGGCAATATCCACCATGTAAAAACAATGATAGAGGCTCCACATAGTGTATTAAAAGAGTAAAAAGATTTATTTTTAAAAAGTAATGCACTTACAGAAATGCAGTAAAAAGATCGCCTTGAAGCTGATGTGTCGGCCGGAACACAAATTCACAGATACCTGTCCACTGGGGAACGTTTGGAGCTTGTTTGGGTGACGACAGCGCGCCGCTCCGCCCCAGACGTGGCCACTCCAACAGAGTGCGCCCCAGACACGTCCACTCCAGAGTTTGACTTCTACAAGGTGACTCTACCAGAAGAATCCTCGATCATCACGGAACCGGACAAAGGAAAAAAAAACAGAAAAAGAAACAAAAATAGAAAAAATAAAAAGACAGTATGAGTGCGCCCCAGGCGAGGCCAATCCACCAGAGTGTGGCCAAGGCGAGGGCGCCCCAGACAAGGCCACGCCACGAGAGGGTGTCCCAGACACGGCCACGCCACCGCAGGGCGTCCCAGACACGGCCCACGCCACCAGAGGGCGTCCCAGACACGGCCCACGCCACCTGAGGGCGTCCCAGACACGGCCCACGCCACCTGAGGGCGTCCCAGACACGGCCCACGCCACCTGAGGGCGTCCCAGACACGGCCCACGCCACCAGAGGGCCTCCCAGACACGGCCCACGCCACCAGAGTGCCTCCCAGACACGGCCACGCCACCAGAGTGCCTCCCAGACACGGCCACGCCACCAGAGTGCCTCCCAGACACGGCCACGCCACCAGAGTGCCTCCCAGACACGGCCACGCCACCAGAGTGCCTCCCAGACACGGCCACTCCACCAGAGTGCCTCCCAGACACGGCCACTCCACCAGAGTGCCTCCCAGACACGGCCACGCCACCAGAGTGCCTCCCAGACACGGCCACGCCACCAGAGTGCCTCCCAGACACGGCCACGCCACCAGAGTGCCTCCCAGACACGGCCACGCCACCAGAGTGCCTCCCAGACACGGCCACTCCACCAGAGTGCCTCCCAGACACGGCCACTCCACCAGAGTGCCTCCCAGACACGGCCACTCCACCAGAGTGCCTCCCAGACACGGCCACTCCACCAGAGTGCGTCCCAGACACGGCCACTCCACCAGAGTGCCTCCCAGACACGGCCACTCCACCAGAGAGCGCCCCAGACACCGCCACTCCACCAGAGTGCGCCCCAGACACGGCCACTCCACCAGAGTGCGTCCCAGACACGGCCACTCCACCAGAGTGCGTCCCAGACACGGCCACTCCACCAGAGTGCGTCCCAGACACGGCCACTCCACCAGAGTGCGTCCCAGACACGGCCACGCCACCAGAGTGCCTCCCAGACACGGCCACGCCACCAGAGTGCCTCCCAGACACGGCCACGCCACCAGAGTGCCTCCCAGACACGGCCACGCCACCAGAGTGCCTCCCAGACACGGCCACGCCACCAGAGTGCCTCCCAGACACGGCCACTCCACCAGAGTGCCTCCCAGACACGGCCACTCCACCAGAGTGCCTCCCAGACACGGCCACTCCACCAGAGTGCCTCCCAGACACGGCCACTCCACCAGAGTGCCTCCCAGACACGGCCACTCCACCAGAGTGCCTCCCAGACACGGCCACTCCACCAGAGTGCGTCCCAGACACGGCCACTCCACCAGAGTGCGTCCCAGACACGGCCACTCCACCAGAGTGCGTCCCAGACACGGCCACTCAAGAGTTCGACTTCCACAAGGTAACTCCACCAGAAGAACCCTCGATCATCACAGAACCGGACCAGGGAAAAAGAACCAGAAAAAGAAACAAAAATAGAAAAAATAAAATACAGTATAAGTGCGCCCCAGGCGAGGCCACTACCCCAGAGTGCCCCCCAGGCGAGGCCACTCCACCAGAGTGTGACTTCTACAAAAAGAAACCAGAACGTCATGTTCACTTTACGCTTCCTCCAGGAATAGACGATAAAACTGGTACTCGACGAAAACATAGCCGTCTATTTCAGAAAGCATCAAAGAAATACCTCCACCCAAGGGTTCCACTAAAACGTCGTGATCGCTCTACGCTTCCTCCAGAAAGCGACGATGACACTGAGACTCCACAAAAAAATGGCACTCTTTGTCAGAAAGAAAACAAGAAAGAAAAGAAAGAAAACAAAGAAATTCAAAGACCAGAAGTTTCATCAGCCCCACCCTGTAGAAGAATCCTCGATCATCATGGACAAAAGAACAAGAACCAGAAAAAGAAACAGAAATAGAAAAAAATAAAAATAAAAAAAAGACAGTACGAGTTGGACCGGCTGTGAATGGAGGTTGGAAGCCAGTCGATTTTTTCTTTTCACATCTACCTATGCGTTGGTGGTGGCTTGGAGGGCTTGGTTTGGTTTTCTCTGGGCCTAGCAGGCTGTTTAACACCAACATCTTTTTATAGGCGATTATATTTGAATGATGTATTGTCGATCGACATTAAGTAGTTTATTATGTTGTGAGGTTTGGAGTCCAGTATGTTTTTCAGGCGTGTTTGAAGGACTGGCTATAAGAGGATGTTGGAGGCCGGTATGTTTTTGAGGCGTGTGTTGGGCCGGCTATAAGGGGAGGTTGGAGGCCGGTATGTTTTTGAGGCGTGTGGTGGGCCAGCTATAAGGGGAGGTTGGAGGCCGGTATGTTTTTGAGGCGTGTGGTGGGCCAGCTATAAGGGGAGGTTGGAGGCCGGTATGTTTTTCTGGCATGTGTTGGACTGGCTATAAGGGGAGGTTGGAACTCTTCTTGTCTTCAGAGGTGGAAGAAGTCTTTCCAGCTTTCTCTGCTGGGGAAATGAGAACTCTTTCCACCAGTGAGGTCCTTCATGGAGAAGTCCAAGGCCTCAATCACATGATGTTTATGACTCTGTACCCTGTGTGGTGGCTGCGTTTACCCCAAAAAAGACTTCCATGCCGGTGTAGTCGCGTGTACACACACAGATGTCACATTGGGTACAGCCACTGCACCCCAGTTGACAGCAATGGGACTGTCTACATGGTATGCTGGCAACACCTGTGTATCCCTGTTCCAGTAATCAAGGCCCTCCCATGGGGTACGGATTCATACCTCCTGTGTGAATGAGGCCTAAGTGCGAATGGAATATTTAGCTTTGTTGTGTTGCTAATATGAGGACCACTGAACCCCTCTTCATTGTTATTTGGATGTGTTTTATTATAGGAGTGTAACTTCTGTAGGCGCTTTGAGTGGACATAACTGATGTACCCCGCTGTGCGGGGGCGGGCCTTAGAGAACAGAGGCTGCATATGGGCAGCACATAGACTTAGTGGTTAGCCTTGCAGCACGGGGGCCTTTGGGTTAAATCCTGACAGGACACTATCTGCATGGAGTTTGCATGTTCTACCTGTGTTTGCGTGGGTTTCCTCCGAATACTCCGGTTTCTTTTCACACTACAAAGACATGCTACCTTGCGTTGGTGGTGCAGTGGTGAGCATAGCTGCCTTCCCAGCAGCTGACCCGGGTTCGATTCCCGGCCAATGCCATCTCCAAGTACTTGGAGTCCCCAGAGAGAAAAGCGCTATACAAGGTCAATGCTGAGTATATATTAGCGGTGGAATAAAGATGAACGCATCCACACCAGAGTGCATCTAAATACTTTAAAAATACACCATAGAGCATCTAAACGCATGGAATATGCACCAGAGAGCATCTAAACGCATCACAAACACACCAGAGCGCATCTAAACGCATCAAAAATACACCAGAGAGCATCTAAACATATCAAATATACACCAGAGAGCTTCTAAACGCATCAAAAATAAACCATAAAAGACACAGCAGAGTGCATCTAAATGCATCAAAAATACAACAGAGTGCATCTAAACTCATAAAAAAAAATACCAGAGAGCATCTAAATATACACCAGAGTGCATTGAAATGCATCAAAAATACACCAGAGAGCATCTAAACACATCAAATGTACACCAGAGTGCATCTAAACCAGGGGTGTCCAAACTTTTATCAAGGGGTCACGGCACTAGAAGGTTGAGAACCACTGATCTAGTGTGAGCATGACCCTCATGTAGGCAGGGGTGAACTCCGACCTTGCCCTGTACTGGCAGACAGTGTATTCCTCCTCTGATCACACCTTATGTCTGTACACAGGGATGTGTTCCCAATTACACCCCTCCCCCCTCCCACACACACTATTCTATGGATGTGGAAGATATTGTCATCATGGCAACTAAAGGACACGGATAGGACATCAGGTGCGGCCTCTATAACGAGGAGGATCTCACACGGTACGATGAATGAACACACGCCATCCTCCTCACCTGGTGGCCCTCACATTGGGATCGAAGGGACACAAGCGGACAGTGATGGACTTCACAGATTTCAGCACCAGCCCCACTCCACTGGCCGGCGCCATCTTTCCCGCATGCTGTCAGCAAGGCGACCAGAGATGAGACAGCAGACTCCTTCCCGCTGCGCTGCCGGAGAGCATTCCGGGAAATGTAGTTCCGAAGTTGTTAGACAGCAGTGGGTGTGGTCAGTGGAGCGCAGCGGAGTGCTATGTATTGGGGAAAGCTGGCCCAACGCATCCCCACCTCCCCTGCCGCACGAACGCGTCGGCCCCGACGGCAATGGAGGCCGCAGCTTTGCGGCCTTCTGCAGGCCTATGCTTCCTTCACCAGGCACCAGGTCGCGAATTCTAGTCGCAATTGCGACCTGGCGTCCGGATTTTGTCGAGCCCTGTTCTAAACACATCAAAAATACACCACAGTGAATCTAAACACAAATATACACCAGAGAGCATTTAAACGCATCAAAAATACACCATATATGTGTTAGGGCGGTTCTAAGTAATTTTCTAGCAAAAAATACAGATTTTAAACTTGTAAGCAACAAGTGTCAAAAAATGTTTAGTCTTTAACCACTTAAGCCCCGGACCATCATGCAGGTAAAGGACCTGGCCCCTTTTTGCGATTCGGCACTGCGTCGCTTTAACCGACAATGGCGCGGTCGTGCGATGTGGCTCCAAAACAAAATTGGCGTCCTTTTTTTCCAACAAATAGAGATTTATTTTGGTGTTATTTGATCACCTTATTTTTTGCGCTATAAACAAAAATAGAGCGGAAATATATATAAAAAAAATAAAAATAAATAAAAAACTTTTTTTTCCCTCAGTTTAGGCCGATACATATTCTTCTACATATTTTTGTTAAAAAAAAAAAAAAAATCGCAATAAGCGTTTATTAAATGGTTTAGCGTTTACAAAATAGGGGATAGTTTTATGGCATTTTTTATTAAATGTGCCCTAAGGGAGTGATTCTTACTGTAGTGGGGCGTGGCTGGACGTGTGATGTCACTGATCGTCGTTCCCTATAACAGGGAACAGGCGATCAGTGACATTGCCACAGAGAAGAACGGGGAAGGTTTGTTTACACTCACCTCTCCCCGTTCTTCAGCTCCTGTGACTTGATCGCGGGACACCGGCGGCTTTCGGGTCCGCGGGTCCCACAGGTGCAGTTATGGAGCTTCGGACCGGGTCTCGAGCTGGGCACTTAAAGCAGGGGTTCACCCTAAAAAAATAAATTCTAACATTACAATGAGCTGACCTATGACACGGACATCATGCTGGTCTTTTTTTTTTCGTACATACCATTTTGTCTGTATTTTCTCCCCAGATTCCCCGCTGGAGTAGGCGTTCCTATTCACAGGGTAAGTGATTGACGTTCTTCCGACCGGCGCATACAGTGCGTCACGACTTGCCGAAAGAAGCCGAATGTCGGTGCGCAGGCGCCGTATAGCGCCGTATAGAGCCGACCCGACGTTCGGTTTCTTTTGGCAAGTCGTGACGCGCTGTATGCGCCGGTCGGAAGAACGTCAATCACTTACCCTGTGAATAGGAACGCCCACTTCCGCAGGAAATCCGGGGAGAAAATACAGATACAACGGTATGTACAACAAAAAAAAAAAAGACCAGCATGATGTCCGTGTCACAGGTCAGCTCATTGTAATGTTAGAATTTTTTTTTAGGGTGAACCCCCGCTTTAAAGGGCAACGTACCTGTACATGCCTGTGCCCAGCCGTGCCATTCTGCCGACGTATATCGGCATTAGGCGGACCTCAAGTGGTTAAGAGTGGGTAAACTGACCTCATTTACAGACAAAGTTCATCCCTTTGATCTAAAAAGAACCAAGAGATACATGGTTTCTCTTTATCGCTGTTGATAAACATTTGGCCGCTGATTTTTTTTCTTATGACAGCTCTGCACTTGTTTAACATGAATCGGGAAATGCTGTATTAAGATCGTGAGGGGGTGGGTGAATCGCAATCACGATTTAACGATTAATCATGCAGCTCTACTGGAAAATGATCAGTTCTACATAGAAACCAATCAGCTTCCAGATTGCATTGTCAAAGCTTAATTGAACAAGCTGAAGTTAGAAGCCGATTGGCTACCATGGACAGTTGGACCAGATTTTGCACTCTCCAGGGGTAGATTTACTAAAACTGGAGCACTCAGAATCTGGTGCAGCTGTGCATGGTAGCCAATCAGCTTCTAACCTCTGTTCAATTAAAGTAGATGTATACCCACTCTCATCCTTTCTAAACTACTGCCATAGTGCTGATCTATAAGGATATGGATGCCTCCTGCATGTATCCTTACCTGTCAAATGTCTCCCCTCTGTCTGTTATAAGAACTGAAAAATTGCAGATTCTGTAGGTGGGTCTGTTGTCTGGAGCTCGGTGGGTGGAGTTGTGATGTCAGTAGACTCCCCGCCCACCTCTACACTCCCCTTACACTGAATTCTGCTATGATCACTAACATCCAGTCAAAATCCAGAAAAGTAACTACATGACTTCAGAAAAGAAGTGGGGGTGGGAATTAAAAAATAATGCCTGTCTCCAGGCTAGTGCATGAGATATGCAAATAACCTGTCACTCACACCAAGGGGGCGGAACGGACCAAGGTTTTTCTCCGTTTTATCTCACTGAACAATAAAAGAGGATTGCTCAGAGCTGGATTAACTGTGTGGCAAGACTGGGCACAGATGATAGGAAATCTTTTACTCTACATTGTGACAGGAAAAAAAAAAAATTGGGGTTTACATCCACTTTAAGCTTTGGCAATAAAACCTGTGAGGCCCCGTACACACGACCGAGTTTCTCGGCAGAATTCAGCCAGAAACTCGGTCGGAGCTGAATTCTGCCGAGAAACCCGGCTGTGTGTACACTTTCGGCCGAGGAAGCCGACGAGTTCCTCGTCGAGCCAAATAGAGAACATGTTCTCTATTTCCTCGTTGTTCAATGAGGAAAGTTGGCTCGCCGAGATCCTCGGCGGCTTCAACACAGAACTCGACGAGGAACTCCATGTGTTTGGCACGTCGAGTTCCTCGGATGTGTGTACGTGGCCTAAGCCGATTGGTTTCTATGCAGAAGTTAGCCTGATTTTAAAGTGGTTATAAACTCTGTTACACCACTTGTACCTACAGAAAGGTTATAATAAGGCTTACCTGTAGGTACTGTAAATATCTCCTAAGCTTGCACAGTTTAGGAGATATTCACTATATACGCTGCTGCAGACGTCATTGCGGCTCCAGACCCCGCAAACCCAGAAGTAACTCCTGTGAAACAGGTCAGTTGTGGGAGCGGAGTGGAGTGTGGGCAGCACTGCAAGGCATCGTTCTAAGAATTTCATAATGAGCTAGTATGCTATGCATACTAGCTCATTATGCCGTTGTCTTGCAGGTTTTTTTTCCACCCGGTTTACCACCTCTTTAACCAGTCTGCTTGTTCTGTAAGGTGATGCATCAACAGCAGCTATTACAGACAGTTGTGTAATACGATTAGAATAAAAACATCTGTTACATGAACCGACAGGTATTTTGTCTCCGAATACAATGCAAGAAGTTTAAAATGGCAATAATAAATATTTGTCAGATACGGAAAGCAGACGCCTTCAGGATCTACGATCGCTGTAAACATACCTCTGACTCTTTGTCGCTTAAAGAACCCAGGCTCCCAAAGCTGTGGTTAGAGCTTTCATTGTTTGTTGAGGCCTGTAAAACAAACACAGGTAGGAGAAAATAACCAACATGAACAAGGTACAGAACTGTGCAAAACAGTGAAGAGGCATCTCGTCATACACATAATACCATCAACCTTTTATTATAGAACAAAAAACCTGGAAAAGAAATGGCTTCAGTCGCACTTCTGTACTACAGGAAACTTGTACGGAAAAACTCAAACTAATAAAGCGATCCGATTGGCTCTGGCTTTAAGCCTCCGTGCACACCGCTAAATATGTTTTATTCAACCCAGAAGGGATGAACGAAAAAAAAAAAAAAATTACAGCTCAGGTCAAAACTGATGTACTAACACTCCCCTTCTCAAGTGCTCCTGGCCCATTCACCCTTCTTGAGTGTCCCTATAGCACCCTATAGCTGCGTGCTGTGGGATTACTTGTGCATGCTTGCTACCGAGCTGCCTCTGCGTGCCAGAGTCCAACCCCGCTGCCTCCACACTGGATGTGATTGACTGCAGCGGGAGCCAACGAGGAGCCAGAGACCCAGGAGAGCTTCTGCTCTCGTGCACATCACTGGATCGGGATCAAGCTCAGGCAAGTATTAGGGGGAGACCGAGGGGGAAGCTGCACACTGAAGGTTTTTAACCTTCATGCATAGAATGCATGAAGGTTAAAAAAAAAAAAAAAAAAACTGCTTTTCGAACCACTTTAATACTTTGAATCACAGATCCAAAACAAGCATGCAGCAAGTGAAATGAAAGAAAAAGCATAAATCCTTGTCTGCATACTTTATGCAGGTCAGTGACTTAAAGCTGAACTCTGAAAAGTAAAAATCCTCTCTTGTAGTGAGGCTGCCCCGCACTGTAAGGTTAAAGTGGTAATAAACTCTTACATACAGTATACTTAGTTTGCAAGCCTCAGGTGATACACAGGGATGAAATTAAGTTGTACCTGTTTATCTGTGCAGCCCTCTTTTTCTCTACAGCCTTTGAAAACACACATATCAAAGGCTATTTCTCAGCTCCTATAACCAAAAACCAGTGCACTATCATATTATAAACAATCAATTCCCAACTCATATCAATATATAAATAAATGAAAAAACAAATGTCACAGTATTATACAAGAACCATTAAAAAAATATATCAGTGCATACAATAAATGTGCAAAAATTTTCATACATACACAAAACACTGATGAAATAACCCATAATAGTGAATAAGTCCCAATCCAATAATGCGATTAGTGCGCTTCTCTAAAATGTCACATTCAATGGTGTTCACTCTTCACCCAGGGGCGGGCGGTGAGAGAGCTAGATTATGCTGGGCATCCTTGGGACAGAAAATGAGACGGACTCCATCTGATCTGTTGTAGCCTCTAATGCACATTGTGAGAAGCTCACAGTATGCTGTGAAATCAGAGTAAACTATTTCAGCTGGCCATACATACATGGATCAAAATGTGGCCAGATCAGCAGCAAACGGCCAAATTTGAATCCATCCATGGGCACTGTGGTTGAACAGAAGAAGCTCTACCAATTGAACGCTATTCAACCTGTGAGCGGGATTTCAGCCGCTCAAACAGCATTGCAGGCTATAACCAATGCCCTGTTTGAATGAAACATCGACCTCCTCTTAGCCAGTTTCACAAATGTGCAAGACTGATCGGAAAGTTGGCTTTCAACTTTAAACATGTAGAAGGCAGTATTTTGTTAATCTAAGTCACAGGTGTCAAACACAAGACCCGCGGGCCGAATCCGGCCCTCCAGGCCATTTCATGTGGCCCTTGTACCTCTCCTGCAGCTCCAGCCCTCCCATGGTCTTACTCCAGACCCTTACTTTCCGCTTTCAAGCAATGCATCCAGCTTCTTCCCAGCAGCAGCATAAGGAAAGGCGGGTGCACTGGGAAGTAAGGGAGAGTGGGGGACTCAACTTCTGATGGTGGGGTGGCTCTTGACATCTAATGTAAGGGGAGGGAATGTGCTGGACATCTAATCTTACAAATACAACCAGCCCTTTTGAGGGCAATCCTAATGCTGATGCAGCCTACGATAAAATTGAGTTCGACACCCCTGGATCGCCATGGAAATGGAAAACCGTGTCCCTGCACCTGGGCCCTCATCAGCCCACCAACCGCTGGCACCAGGCACGAGCAAACCCCACCGACCTGGATATGAAACTCTGGGAGCTGGGCAGCCAACCCAGTTCCAACATCAAAAAACAAAAACTCCAGCTCTGCTGCTTACCCGCAGCAGGGCCACAGTTTTCCCATCCCTCCCTCACTCCCGTGCACTCTCCGCCCCCTCTCCAACAGACCCGCTGTGTGAAAAGGCTACCTTGCACACCCCCCAACCTCCCCGACCCGGCGCAAGTCAATCTGTAAACACAGTGGCCCACCCGTCCCTGCCAATCCCCGCACAGGGTGTTGGAGACAAGCGAGGAGGTGAGCAGAGTCCAAACTAAATTGGTCAAGCCCTGTGCTAAAATATGGTTACATTACAATCTACAGAAAGCAGAGCCACTGCACAGCATGCATGATAATTTCAGTGATGGAAGCCAATGAGGTGCAGACAACACCCCCTTGCCGTGACGGATAAACAGCTGTTCTCACCATCTACAGCCAAGACTTAAGCTGGTCATACACAAGATAGAAAATTGGCTGGTCCATCAGTGTGCGGGATCCCTCACTTGCAGCCAGAATACATGTCCTTGTGGGAAGAAGGCTGTGGTTGTGGGGATGGTGGCTTTATTCTTCCTTCCACCTCATTTGTATGGAGGAATCATTTTTCCCCCCATTCTGCCCATTGAATGATGAACATAAAAAATAAAAAATAAAACAGTGTATGGCCAGCTTCATTCTGCGATGACTGAACTGGCTTGAATCCGTGATGCAACATAAGAATATTAAGATAAAAAGAATCATTTTCATAGTAAATGATATGCAATATTAATGCTATATGCCTCCAACAATACCCTGCATGATTGTAAAATGCAGGGTTCGCATGCACTTCATGCAATGGAGTGGTCCCTGTAACAGATTTTAAAAATAACTGCTGACAAGTAAAAAAGAAAAAAGAAAAAGCAAGCATGATTCTAGATTGATAGCTGTGCATAAAATGGTTTAAAAACCACAAAAAAAAAAAACATTACATAAAAAAATATGTATATATAAAATGTGCATGCTCCCTTTAAGAAACCTTGGTGCAATCCACTACAGACTCACTAGGAAACCACAGGCACTCTCCGAGTGTAATGATACGTGCCTTTTCCATGCCATCTTCACAGGAATTAGCCATGAACAATCACTTCTGGTCTGTGTGCATTACAACAAGAAACTTCCAGCGACACCTAAAACCTGGCAACAGTCCGTGTTTACAATTCAGGGAGGAGGACTCAATGCATCTTCCAGCAGGCTTGGTTCTCATTCAGATAACAAAGCCAGTTCAACCATCTTGTAGCTCTGGGTGTCTGCTATAGCACTGCAGAGTGCAAGCCAGAGTATTGACAGGACAGAAAAAAAAAAAAAACGCATTACTGCCAGCGTGACAAGAAAGGGTTAATGAATGACACAACCTTAAACTGCTCAGGAAACTTGTGCCGTGAGCTACAGACTTGAGTGAAGCACTTGTGACTTTCCCTGTCATCGGATATAAATTACTGGGAGACGGTAACAAAGGCCCAGGAAGAGCGTTTGTACAGCATTGCCTGACAAATGGAAGTGACCAGTCAGTGCCCTCTACACTTATCTAACTGATTTAGTATACACAGATCGGCGATCACGAGCTCCACAACTATGCCACACATCACCATGTTATTAGAACATAAAAGTGGTTATCACACCAAATGCAGATCTCAGTAGAGAGAAGTTCAGTCTGCAGAGGCAACAGAATTTAAAGTGGAGGTTCACCCAAAAACTCAATTTTTAACATTAGATTGAGGCTCATTTTGTCAAGGGGAATCGGGTGTTTTTTTTTTAAATCGAAGCAGTACTTACCGTTTTAGAGATAGATCTTCTGCGCCGCTTCCGGATATGGTCTGCGGGACTGGGCGTTCCCATTTGATGGACAGGCTTCCAACGGTCGCATACAGCGCGTCACGATTTTCCGAAAGTAGCCGAACGTCGGTGCGCAGGCGCCGTATAGAGCCGCACCGACGTTCGGCTTATTTCGGCTACTCGTGACGCGATGTATGCGACCGTCGGAAGCCTGTCAATCAAATATGAACGCCCAGTCCCGAAGACCATACCGGAAGCGGCGGAGAAGATCGCTCTCTAAAACGGTAAGTACTGCTTCGATTTAAAAAAAAAAACACCCGATTCCCCTTCACAAAATGAGCCTCAATCTAATGTTAAAAATTGTTTTTCGGGTGAACTCCCGCTTTAAAAGGCAGATGTCAAATTTAACCCATTACTGCAGCCTTCAAAGGCAGAGCGGTGGCTGTAGTGTTTTGGAGTGCCGTTTTTAAGTAGCACCATGTTTACATTGAGTATGCGTGGCGTGCAAATAGGAGACATTTGTCAGAACCATCTTCCAATTTCAAATCTTAATGTAGAATTAGCATTTTTTTTGTCCCCTATTGTGGAAAAGGTAGGGGAGAATTACCCCTTTCAGGTTTTTTTTAAATATGTGTCCCGTTTGAGAAATTTCCCTTCACTTCCTGTCCCACTGCCAGAACATGAAGTGAGAGGAATTCCCCCAAAGTGGTTGCCACGAAAATGAGTGTCCCCAATGGAAGATTTCCCCTCTATTCCTGCTCTGGTTACAACCAAAGATTTCCTTTCACTTTTAGTGATAACTGTCACCAGGACAAATAAATAGAGAGAATCTCCGTAACTGGGGCACAGGCAGCAATAAAACAATGACAGGTTCATGTGTGAATTGACACAGAGCCATGGCTCAGGAGCGTGCCTGCTTGGGTGCGCCCACAGCACGCTGCTTGCTGTGGGGGCATTTGGCAGGAGGGAGGAGCTAGGAGCGTCGGCATGGGACCCCAAAATTGGAGGATCCAGGCTGCTCGATGTAAAACCACTGCACAGAGCAGGGAAGTATAACATGTTTATTAAAAAAAAAAAAAAAAAGTCTTTAATATCACTTTAACCTGAACAAGCAAGATAGAAGCCGATTGGCTGCCATGCACAGCTCCTCCAGATTCAGTGTGCTCCAGTTTTGATAAATTCCCCCCCAATGTCCATAATCTCATAAGACAACACATATTATAAACATTCAGATTTGTGCCTCGTAAACTCTGATGGCCAATCACAAATATATGGAGTTCTGTTTGTGTGCCATCCCCTTCCTCTCTCAATGGAGGAAAGAAAAGAGAATTCCATGATTGATTCTCAAATATTCAGGTAGACAGCAGCAGCAGATTCACGGTTGGGGGGGAGGGGGGGTAATAAATGTGTTTTTCTGAGACCCTCCTGTACAAATGTGTTCCATTCCACTAGGCTACCTTCTTCCATTGCTATGTGGTCCAGTTCTGACGTGCCCATTGTCAGCCGGGGCAACTTCACCGGTTTGCAGCTACACAGGGCATAGTGAATATGCAAACATGTAAGCTTAAGTTGATCCCGAAGCCAGGCTGTGTGCAGCTATTCACACAAACCCAGCGTGTCTCGGCCCCATCCCCTGCTCTCAGGATTTTGACTGACAGCAGCAGGAGGAGCCAAATGGAAGGGGAGAAGAACTGCTGCAGATAGGTACAGCAGGTACAGCGCTGGATGCGAGAATGGACTCAGGTAAGTGTAAAGCGGGGTGGGAGCCGCTATTGAAAGATTTTTTTACAAAAAAAAAAAAAAAAAAAAAAAAAAAAAAAAAAACACACACCCACACACACACACAAACTAGCTCCTTATGAAATACTTACCTTAGAACAAAGCCTTCCAGCTGCATCCGCACACCGCTAAGACGGCAGACATCATTCCCAGAGTTTTTCCGGGTTTGCGGGCTCCAGTGCTGTGAGTGGCCGGAGCCGCGATAAACGTCACTCCCTCGCATTCACACGCGGGAGCTGCCATACACACCACAGGGCTCAGAAGGATTTGCATTGTATTTTCGGACAACTATACCGACGATAGGAAAATCGTATGATCTGGTACGAGGAAAATGTTGTGCTTGTCCGATTGAATATAAAATCGGATGAACTGTCGTAAAAGGCTCTCGAAAGTAGTGTACACATGATCCGAAAATCGTTTGATTCTTCCTCGGACAACCGTTTTCGTCTGATATTTAGTAAAATCATAGGTGTGTACATCTCTAGAGCTAGGTAACCGTTGTACCTTGTGTATCAAAAAAATTGCTCCAACACAAATGAAATTACTGCTTATAAACAAAGCAAAAGTGTGTGATAATCAAATAATTGCAAATAATTATATCTATACAGAAATTAGTCCATAGATTGCTTTACCAGGTGCAGATCAACAAGGACAGAGCTTGGCAGAAGACCAATCAAATGTTATGTTCATCAACAACAGCAAACAAACAACGCCGCTTACCAGATTTGCTGGATCTCAGTTTATAGAGATCATATGGGCATACACAAGAGGGATCACTTGGCCAGAGACGATATATCCACAGATTCCTCCGATGGCAAGATCTCTCCTCTTACTGCTGCGATGTTCCTTGTGGGTCTTTTTGGTAAGATTCACTCCCCAGACAGGTTATGAAGAATAAAGGAGACTTCATGGTGCAGTACTCAGTTTAATGCTTTATTCAAAAAATGATGGATACTGACATCCAGTAGACAAAGATTTCAAACACAGCTGTGGCTCAAGCCAGCCAGCTGGTGCGTGGTCAGAGATTGTAGCACCACCTGACGCATTTCCCTGTAGAAGGCATCAACTGGGAAAGGAGACCGTTTCCTTTCCCGGGTTGATGCCCGCTACGGTGAAATGCATCGCGTGGAGCTACAGTTGGAACCCCCGCAGCAGTGGAGAGCAGCAGTAAGAGGAGAGATCCTGCCAGCGGAGGAATCTGTGGATATATCGTCTCTGGCCAAGTGATCCCATATGATCTCTATAAACTAAGATCCAGCAAATCTGGTAAGCGGCGCGGTTTGTTTGCTGTTGTTGATGAACAGAACATTTGATTGGTCATCTGCCAAGCTCTGTCCTTGTTGATCTGCACCTGGTAAAGCAATCTATGGAACAATTTCTGTATAGATATAATTATTTGCAATTATTTGATTATCACACACTTTTGCTTTGTTTATAAGCAGTAATTTCATTTGTGTTGGAGCAATTTTTTTGATACACAAGGTACAACGGTTACCTAGCTCTAGAGATGTACACACCTATGATTTACAACAGGAAGGCCATACACAACAACATAACAAATGCAAACCATAATCATAGCAATTAAAGTGATTGTAAAGGCTCGCTTTAAAAAAACAAACATCCCAGATCCTCCTCTTCTCGGGTCCCTCTTTGCTGCTCCTAGTCCCTTCCTCTGAGTGCCCCTCAGCCAGCAGCTTGTTACAGGTTGTCACCCAAGCCGAGTCAGAGCTCCGTGTATCCATTCTGATACCGAGCCCCGACCAGGCCCTTCCCCTGCTCTCCCCTGATTGGCTGACTGACTGCCGCGGGAGCCAATAGTGCCGCTGCTCTGTCTCAGCCAATCAGGAGGAGTGTACTGGATGGCTGAGGGGATGGTGGACATTGCTGGAGAGAAGGAGGTCAGGTAGATAATTGGGGGGTGCTGGGGAGGCTGCTACACACAGAAGGTTTTTTATCTCGATGCATAAAATGCTATAAGATAGAAAAAACCTTCTGCCTTTACAACTCCTTTAAAGTTCCAATGAAATGCCAATACGTTCGGGGTTAAAGTGGTCTTCAAATTGAACATACACTTTTTCCTTCTCCAATTTTTATGCAAGGTCTAATATCATTTTGTAAGAATAAAACTAGAGAAAGTTGGAAAGTGCAAAATCTGGTGAAGGTCTGCATTGAAGCCAATCAGCCTCCAGGTTTTACTGTCAAAGCTTTAAAGATGTTAAGGCAGGGATCACAACCACTGGTATATAGTGTATGCCGTTTTATAGGGAGGGCCCAAGATCTCCCTCCAACGTCAGCGGTACGGTCACATGACCTCCCTCTGTATTACTTACATCGGAGGAAGAGAGTGACGGCGATCATGTGACCACTGCGCGGCGAGTAGAAAAAAGGTATTTAGAAGATACATTTTAGAAAACAACATACACTATATACTACACGTTATCCTAGCACTGCTCAGAATGGTGCTAGTATGGGAGGGTAGGGGTAACAAACTCTAAGTGAACAAGCAAATGTTGGAAGCTAAATGGCTACCATGCACAGCTGTACCAGATTTTGAACTCTGCAGTTTTAGCAAAGCAACCCAACAGTGTTTGACAAACTTGGGTCACATATTAGTATATACTCTGCAGTGTATGGCACAACCTGTGCTATTAGAGGAGAGAAAAACCCAAAACCATATTTCATTAACAAGCGGAGTTTAGTGGGTTGAGTCACCCACTACACAAGTGGCCAAAAGTTTTGAGAATGACACAAATTTACATGTTTACAAAGTCCGCTGCTTTAGTGTTTTTAGATATTTTTGTCAGATGTTACTATGGTATACTGAAGTATAATTACAGTGTCAAATACTTTTATTGACAATTACATTAAAAGTTAATTGACAATTACGTTTCAAGACGTCTGTAATTCTCTATGGCATGCTGTCAATCAACTTCCGGGTCACATCCTGACTGATTTCAGCCCATTCTTGCATAATCAATGCTTGGAGTTTGTCAGAATTTGTGGGGGGGTTTTTTGATCACCCAATTCTTGAGGATTGACCACAAGTTCTCAAATGGATTAAGGTTTGGGGAGTTTCCTGACCATGGACCCAAAATGTCCATGTTTTGTTCCCCGAGTCACTTCGTTATCACTTATGCCTTATAGGAAGGTGCTTCATCAGCCAGCAAAAGGTATGGTTGTCACCATTCTTTACTCATGGCTGTGTTATTAGGCAAAATTGTGAGTGAGCTCACTCATTTGGCTGAGAAGCAACCCCACACATGACTGGTCTCAGGATGCTTTACTGTTGGCATGGCACAGGACTGATGGTAATGCTCAACTTTTCTTCTCTGGACAAGGTTTTTTCTAGATGCCCCAAACAATCATAAAGGGGATTCAGAGAAAATAACGTTACCCCAGTCTTCAGCAGTCCAATCCCTGTACCATTTGCAGAACATCAGCCTGATGTTTTTCCTGGAGAGAAGTGGCTTCTTTGCTGCCCTTCCTGACACCAGGCCATCCACCAAAAGTCCTCTCCTCGCTGTGCGTTCAGATGCACTCACACCTGCCTGCTGCCATTCCTGAGCAAGTTCTGCAATGGTGGTGCCCCAATCCCGCAGCTCAATCTGTAGGAGACGGTCCTGGTGCTTACTGGACTTTCTTGGGCATCCTGAAGCCTTTCTCAACAAATGCATTGGAAATGTTTTTTATGAGATTAAGTTAATTTTCATGGCAAAGAGGGACTTTGCAATGAATTACAATTTATCTGAGCACTCTTCATAACATTCTGGAGTATATGCAAATTGTCATCATAAAAACAGAAGCAGCAGACTTTGTGAAAAAATTATATTTGTGTCAGTCTTAAAACTTTTGGCCATCACTGTGGATGGTTAGAGCCTAAAATACTTTATTTTCCTGTAGAAAATGTATAAATGTTAAGTTTTAGAGGCACCAATGACTTTTCACCATAACCCCATGGACATAACACTAGATATAGCTGATAGCTAAAAGCGTCAAAGTCAATAAAATTATCAATGCATGAATCAAAAAGAAAATATTTAAAATTATAAATAAAAAGAAAATGTACTCCTTTAAAACTGGACATCTTAGCATAATATCCCACAAGGATGAGGGGTCTCCATCTAAATCATTAGGATATAGGTACTATAACATTATGAGATTTTGTAGAACTTTGAACTGTACAAAATGTAGCGCCAAGTTCCTTAAAGCGGGGGTTCACCCAAAAAAGATTTTTTTAACATTACATTCAGCCGAGTTGTCGGAATGACAATCGGCTGTTTTTTTTTTATTTCATTGCCTTACATACCGTATTTTTACCGCCGCTTCCGGGTATGTAATCTGCGGGACTGGGCGTTCCTAATTGATTGACATCCTTTAGACCGGCGCATACAGCGCGTCACGAGTTGCTGAAAGAAGCCGGACTGCGAGTCAGCTCTATACGGCGCCTGTGCACCGACGTTTGGCTTCTTTCGGCAACTCGTGACGCTCTGTATGCGCCGGTCGGAAGGATGTCAATCAATCAATTAGGAAAGCCCAGTCCCGCAGATTACATACCCGGAAGCGGCGGTGAAAATACGGTATGTACGGTATGTACGGCAATGAAATAAAAAAAAAAAAAAACAGCCGATTGTCATTCTGACAACTCGGCTGAATGTAATGTTAAAACATTTTTTTTTTGGGTGAACCCCCGCTTTAAAGATGTATACCCGGCGATTTTCTTTAACCTGTAAGACAAATGGCATAATGAGCTAGTATGCACCACATACTAGCTTATTATGAAAAACTTACCTTAGAACAAGGCATCGCAGCTGATCCCGGTCCAGGCCGAGGGAGCGGACATTTTCCCTCTGCATGTCTTCCAGGCATCGCAGCTCCGGCGCTGCGAGTGGCCGGAGCCACGAGGTCGTCAATCCCATGCTTGCGCGCGGGAGACTTCTTTCCCGCAAGGTCTGACGGACTTTCAGCCGAGAAACTCAGGAGCGCATGTGCCGCTGAAGTCAGCGGCTCATTGCAAGGGGAATATCTCCTAAACCGTACAGGTTTAGGAGATATTTAAATCAGTGTGTGTCCCTCCCTGTTTGACAGAAGTGGGCAATCTGGAAAACTTTTGTCGATTATCGACCGTAGCCGCTGATCACTGCATTCTGACAGCGCCTGGGTCCCACCATCAGAATTCAATATTCCCAGTAGGCGAGGGAATCCTCCCATCCACCTCGTTTGTAAGGATGAAGGAATTCTAGCTTTATCCATTCTGGCCTGGACCAGAAACCTAGACATTTGATCACCTAAATGGTCAGAGTTATCTAGTGACCAAGGGCCAGATTCACAGACACTTACGTTGCGCAGCGGCAGCGTAACGTATCTGATTTACGTTAGACCGCCGCAAGTTTACAGCATAAGTGCCTGATTCACAAAGCACTTACCTGTAAACTTGCGGCGGTGTAACGTAAATGCGCTCGGCGCAAGCCCGCCTAATTCAAATGGGGCGGGCACCGAACGTTCTGCGCATGCTCCGCGTTCAAATTTCCCGACGTGCTTTGCGCAAAATTACGGCGCCCCAACGTTTTTTTTTAAGTGCGACGTGCGTTACGGCGTTTCGTATTCCCGGACGTCTTACGAAAAAAAAAAAATTGAAATTCGACGCGGGAACGACGGCCATACTTTAACATGGCTGATCTAAAGATAAGCCATGTTAAAGCAGGTGTAACTTTGCGATGGGAAAAACCGACTGGCGACGACGTACGGGATTGCGATGAACGCGCGGAACTTCGTGGATCGCCGTAACTAGTCATTTGCATATTCTACGCCGACCGCAATGGAATCGCCACCTAGCGGCCGGCCTAGAATTGCATCCTAAGATCCGACGGTGTAAGTCAATTACACCTGTCGGATCTTAGGGCTATCTATGCGGAACTGATTCTATGAATCAGCCGCATAGTTAGGACGGGCGGATCACAGAGATACGACGGCGTATCAGGAGATACGCCGTCGTATCTCTTCTGTGAATCTGGCCCCAAATGCCTAGGCTTCCAGCGATGTCGCTGGAACTGGAAGAAGCCCTAATAAAGCATGACATGAGTGAGACTACAAATTTGTAGGGAACAACTGCATAAAAAAGTTCTTACAGTGTGCATGTAATACACAAGATCCTTAAACATTTCTTTGATGTAAATTTTAACACAATGTGAAATCAATGAAAGAACAATAAAAAGTCCCTTTAATTATCGTACGTAAACTTGCAGAGTCTGTTCGTATGACCCCACTGCCAACCCAAAGGTTAATGAGATGAAGTAGTAAATCAGAAATATCACTAGTTAGATGACAGCACTCTTGTCACTGTTTGCAGCTGTTTAAAGCGTTTGTAAACTTCATAAACTTTTTTTTTTTTCCCCCAAACCTGCAATGCAAAAGGCATAATAGGCTAGTATGCATCGCATACTAGCCTATTATGAAATACTTACCTCGGAACGAGGTGTGTACCACTTACCTGGTCCACGCCGAGCAGGATGTCATCTTGCTCCGGCGTGTCTTCCGGGTATCGCCGCTCCAGCGCTGTGATTGGCTGGAGCGGCGATGACGTCACTCCCGCGCGTGCGCGCGGGAGATTTAAAATCGGCAGGGTCCGGCGATGCCGGTCCTTCAGCCGTGGAGTCCCCCCTGCGCATGCGCCGCCCGCATTGCGGGGGTAATATCTCCTAAACCGTGCAGGTTTAGGAGATATTCTCCTTACCTACAGGTAAGCCTTGTTGTAGGCTTACCTGTAGGTAAAAGTCCAAATAGTGGGTTTACAACCACTTTAAGTAACAGACTTGTAAAGTCTGGCTGAGTGATTAGGAGGTGCCTTTGCAAAATTGTGCTCCTTCTTTGGTGCTACTGGCTTGGCACATCTCAATCTAGAGATATAAATCAAGGCCTCTCTGGAGGCGAAGCCATCACAGGGCTTTTATTGCTCTCGGCCTCCTCCAAATTCCTTTTTTTTTATGTTAGAAGGTGGCTACATTCATTCTCCAATGGTCCCACTGTATGTAGGAACATAGCCATCCTCTCCTACTTGCTCCTGAAATGGACTATGGACCATGGGATGTGTAGAGCATAGAGCAATGCATTTATCTAACTGGCGTGCCCTGCTCATATCAAACAAATGGAAGTGGGGAGAAGGAGAGGTTCAGGAGCTCATGAAAAATGTTAGAAGAAGACAGAAAACACAGAAACATGATTTTATGAAAGACTGATTACAGGGCCATTCAATAGTGGATGTGTATGGATTACTATTCGTGTCAAATAGATCTAAACTCTTAACTGGATGATGATTAGTTTGCTAAAGCACTGGAAATCAAAAATATTTGCCATGTTTAAAAAAATAAAAATTAAGTGTTTTCACATTTGTCTTGTATGCCCCCTCAGTGCTGCCGATCTCCTCCAGCATCTTCCTTTCATAGCCACTTCCTTTCTACATGCACTTGCTCCAGTGTTGGCTGTACATCAGTGTTTCTCAAACTTTTTTGTCTTGTGGCGCACCAAAAACAAATAAATCTTTTCAAGTGTGCCGCGAAAATTTGTAACAGTGGTTAGCAGTAAATATAATATACACAAAATCAGCAGTCTTGTGTGATCCCCAGTATTATACATCACTGATATATTTTCCTGCTGATATAATATTGAGGAATGGAGATCACACAAGACGTCTGCTTATATTTACTGCTGCTATAAATCACACACTGCTCCGCCCGTCCCCATCTCTTCTCTCATCTTACCTTCAGTGTGGGACAGCCAGGGACTGCGCGCTCCTCTGCTCTGTTGTGGGTGGGACTGGAGGAGGAAATGTTGTCACGCTGAGGCGCAATGTGCTCAGCACCTCATTGGCTGGAAGCGCCAGGCATGGCACCTGTCCTGGCACACTGCTGGCAGCCATGCCGCAAACAATTCGTATTTGCTATCTGGATTGGCGGGGTCTAGCGGCGGACAGGCCAGACAGCACAGATGACCGTGTGAGGCCTGCACACTTGCACAGCGAGTGACTGACAGTTAGCACTATACCGACAGAGCAGCGAAGTCTCATGGTGTGGCGCCAGGCGTGGCCAGGCCCGGAGAACAACATGAATGATCTATCCATTTGGGCCAGCCTGCACCCTCCCTAGGCAGCAGTGCGGGAGCGCTGGCCCTGGCCACGGCACACCTGCAATTCTCCCATGGCACAATTCTCCCATGGTTTGAGAAACACTGCTCTACATCAACGTTCTGCACTGCCCAGTTATGTGTTGTCAACTTGTCATGATTTGTATCTTTATCAAGGGAGCATATGATAAGGTGGCAATGAAAAAGTACAGCTGGGTGTCCTTCCCTAATAGGCATCTGAAAAAGGCTTTCATGGTAGAATCGCCAGGTATCATCAAACCCAACTTACTAAAGAGCAATTTCTAGCAAATACACAATTTGAATATATCAGACCTGGCATTAAACTGACTCAAACAAAGATTCAGTAGCGACAGTTTAATTTCAACACACTGATATTGTGGTGAGTGTCTTCATCACAGATAATGCACAGGGTAGCGATGAGTTGGCCAATATTTTGTTCTAATGGATCCATCGCTACCAGATAGTTATTAATTCACAAAACTGTGTGTGTGTGAACGAACTACAAGCCCCTTAGCGTCTGTTGGCTTGTAGTTCTCAATGAACTACCAAGGTGCTATGGGGTGCTGTGGTAGTTCATTAATTTATTCCTGCCAGTGTATCTGCCTGTTCCTACAGGATTTACAGCACACAGATACACCGACAAAACTAAAGGAGACCTGCATTGCACCAGAGATCCTCTGACTGCTGGTGCAATGCTTTACAGGCTCCAAAAGATGCATTTACTATTTTTTTCTAAAAGGTGAACTTACTTATACTTCAGGCTGGGTTCACACTATTGCAAATTGGATGCAGCTTTCTCTGCATCCAATTGGCATGTCAGGAGACTGTGACCGACTCTCTATAAAGCTGATTCACACATCTCCAGAGCGGCTCGGGTGCGAATTGCACAGGAGTCAGGTGCGTCTTTTGGTCCGTTTCAGCTCTGAATTCAGCCAAAAATTGGAGGCTGAAATCGGACCTGAACCAGTGAATGGAGACGCCCCAGACCCCTTGCCGTGAGCCGCTCCAAACTCTAGTGTAAACCCAGCCTCAGGACTACACACACAGGAGTAAAACAATTCTGAGTTTTTTACTGACCTCACATTAGATGCATTGTTGGCTATGGGAGTAAAGCTGAGTAAAGATCAGTAATACAGAATTTCGTACAGAGCAGTAAAACAAAAATAGAAAATTTTACATTTGAGTGCAGCAATTTATTCCTGCGTTTACACAAGTATAAGGCTGGATTCACACCTATGCAGTTTTAGTGCTTTTTGCAGATTTGCACTACAGTCCATTTTACATGGTTTCCTATGGAACACATTCTGTAGTGCAAATCTGCAAAATGCAAAAAGCACTAAAAATGCATAGGTGTGAATCCGGCCTAAGTGAGTATATTACATTACTGGCAACGAAGAAGAATTTTACTCATCTTTACGCTTTCACACATTTACTTTACTCGCCTAAACTCAAAATTACTCTTTTACACACAATTTTTGGCCCCTTGCACATGAACGTTAACGGTTCCTGAGTAATCAGTAAATTATGATGCTTGTGTGCAAGGAGCCCTAAGGGTTAGTTCACCAATGCCAGTTACACTTCCCCTTCTACATGCCGTACTTACTTCTAGGGCTGCTAAGCTGGGGATGGAAAATCCCCATTTCTCTCTCCACTCCAGCAGGACTTCCAGAATCGACCAGATTGATTCCGATCGGTCAGCATCAATGTGTTTAATTTCCCGGACTGCCAGAGTAGCTGTGGGGGCGCTGACAGCTCAGTATTCCCAGAAGTACAGTGGGAACCAAGGGATGGGGAGGGTGCCTGATGTTCGTTCACCTTTACATGTTTTCTATATAATATTATTAGTGATATGACCAATACCCGTTGAGAATTCCTGCAAGACTCATCACCTCCCCACCACTCCTGGCTGCTGCTTCATTTCTGGGGTAAATAATGTCCAGTGTTATCCAACCCACTTTCTGTGAGCCCAGGCTGTCAATAACATGGCTCCTGAGGGCAACCAGAATAAGGCTGGTACATTAATCTTTTTTTTATTCAACCAGCAAGTTGAACGAAAAAAAATGACCCGATACCCCCCATCTACACATTCAATGTGGATGGGGAGGGGGAATAAAAAAAAAATCACTCCTGCTGTGCTATTTTGTTTTAACAGAGGGGAGACTTCCCCACTGTCAGAATACACTGATCACTGCTGCTGGGCATAGTGGGTGGCACTGATTGTTCGGGAAAAACCCGTCAGGTTGGTTGTACAGAAGTCAATCAGTCCCTGCTGAACCAGCCGAATTTCGATCCATATATGGCCACCCTTACACTTTAAAGAATGACAAAAGCCTAGCTTTTCTAAACTGCGAGCAGACAGGCTCTTTATTGCAGAGGAGGCATGAAATGATAGAAACCCAACTGCCAGATTGAAGTCGTTTTTGGAATGTACACCACCAAGCTGCACAAGCGCAGCTCAGTCTACACTCAGTCACAGTTTCTGTGTGCCAGGATGACTGCACCTCTGGGGTGTCCAGAAGAGACGTCATCCTGTGCCAGCCAATGAACATAGCCGCAGCCTGGCACCCGCAAGAAGCTGGGTAGAAAATGCAGAGGAGGAATGTCAATCTGGCAGGCAAGTTTTGCTCCTCTGTGAGTCTAGCTATAACCCTCCCAATAACAAATGTAGCAGAGATTTGTAGAAGATGAACATTTCAACTGGAATTCTGGTATCTTTGTGTTCTTGAAAATAGTTATGCTCATGTTTTTTCAAGCTTGCATAAATAGAACCAATGAGCAAAGTGCCAGAGTCTCTTTAAAGCCCAACCCTCAACCCCCTTATACTCACCTCTCCCTTGACCCACCCACCAACACGTATGCCTAGTACACAAGAGCCAAATGTCGGGAGACACCGTCCCGTTCAATAAAAAATGTCCGACATTTAGCCCATTTGGCTGGCTTCTGTCAGGTGAGCATGCTGGAAAACCATCAGCTGACCGCTTCCGATCAGCGCTCTAAGCCAATGAAATTTAACACAATGGCTCTGTGGGGGAGATCGCGGTACCAATGTTGGATCGTTCGTAAAGTGGCTCCGACCGGAGCTGTCAGTATTTTTTCCTTCAACATAGTAACAAAAAAAAAAAAAAACAGCGTGTACCAGGATTTAATCTGGGTTGTATACTAGCAGAATTGTATTTAACATTTTTCATTGTAAGAAAATAGATTTGTTTTTCTAATCTTTAGCGCGTTCCATTCAATGTTTGATTTCAACCACAGGGACGAAAAAATGTGTAGGAGCAGGATGAAAAATATTTCTCAAATGAAAGAATTTCTATCAGTGTATGTAGTTTTTGTTACGAAAAGTCCATTCATTCCAAAAATCGAATGCCAAAGGCAAACAAGATCATTGAAATTACATTCAAATGTTCTAAAACTTTTTGTACAATTTTTGGTTTGAAAATCTACTAGTGTATACCCATCTTTAGCAATGTTTTCCCTTTCCCTATAGGGAAAGCAATGCACCCAAAGCCATGTACACTCAACAGAATTCTGGTGTGAAGATGGATACAGACTTCCCGGGGCACGAAGATTAGTAGATCCTGTTTAAAAACAAAATAAAAAAAAAACACAGGGATTGATTGCAAACCCAATCATTCAGATCAGGTTCTTCGAAAATGCCTGATTGACTGTTGCCCCTTTGAGGGTAGATAATATATGGGTTTTGCTCAAAACCATATTGTGTCACCTGATCCAGCCATAAACTGGACATATTCTGTTCCCCGTCTATGGGTAGTTTATGGATTTAAGCTGTGACAGTACTTGTCAGAGAGAATAAATATTGGCAGGTATCCCATCCTCTGCTCATCTTGCTGAAATATATCCCCATGAGTGGTTCCACTGCAAGCTAAAAATTTAGCGTATTTATTTAAACTTTATTACTTAATAAATAATAAATGAGAAATTCCAGGCAGCCATTGGAATCGGTGTGCTATAAAACTGTGCTTAAAGTGAATGTGTTCTTTTTTGCCCATGCAGTGAAAAGCAACAGGTTCAGTTTAATGCTAGCACCGCCAGCTGCAAATACCTACCTCTTTTCCGTCCTCGGCAAGAAAAGAAAACAAGCTTTGCGTAAGGTCCAAGTTGCATGTGAAAGCTTACATAGGGCTGAGGATGGGACTCCAGCACCCAATTTGAGAGAGATGGACTGCACAGCACAAGTGGTGTCATGTGGGAGGAAGGGGCAATGAATCACATGTTTTCCTATACTCAGAAGTACCGGATATGGTTGTTTGCTGTCAGCTGCTGAACAGAACAGTGAAGGTGTGCGACAAACCTCTTAGAACGGGCATTCCTTTACATCAGGCACAGCCACTTTAGTAGCCCCACATGAAGTAAAAAGCCTCATCAATGTACTGTAGCAAGGCTTCACTTTTCTTGCAGCCACTATAGTAGCTGGAACACGTTTACTCAAGTTATTAGTATATCCTTAAGTATGTTCTCAAGTAACATATACTTAAGTTATTAGTATATCCCTGTATGTATGTCATGCTTCAGTTTTCTTATGTTTTTATCAGAGCCAGAAAATTCACTCAGGTATCCAGTAGTATGAGCAATAAGATTATGTTCCAATTAACCTAAGGCCCCTTTCACACAGGCCAGCCAATCAGGCCCACCTGTCAGTTCTTTAGGTGAACTTGATCGGACCCTCATGTCTCTTCTACGGAGCAGTGGATGTCAGCGGACACTTGTCCACCGATACCCACAGCCATCCGATCCGGTCTGCCAAAATCCAGGCAGATGGTGGACCTATTCCCCATCTGCCATTTCCATCCGATTGCCTCATATAGGAGTGCAGGACTGTGTCCGTGTCCACTCCGCATAACACACGGACCTGTCTTCCGCCTGATCAGCGGAGAAATCCCCCATTGAGCAAGCGGATTCTGCTTCACAGAGGCACCCGTGTGAAAGGGGCCCAAAACTCACTAGCCCACCCCCCCAGCCAGGTACCCCTAACCTAACCCAAAATTTCCCCACCTATATACTTGCCTACATGCCTCTCAATAACAGCAGAAGCATCATCCAGTCTTTATCCTAGAGCCAAAATCATTTCAGGTACAGGTTAAGCCTGTGTAGTAACTCCCCATAGGCTTGAACGGGACCATAACTAGCATTTCTAGGGCTGGGACTACTGCCCCATTAAAGTCTATGGGGAGTTACTACACAGACATAACCAGTGCTAGAGAAGGCCCAAGTGCTAGAGAAGGCCTGCTACCATGAAGAGGCAAGTAAGCATCTGGGAAGGCAATACTGTTAGATAAATTTAGTGAGCTAGGAGAACAATCTAGAGGATTGTAAATTAAACATGAACTACTTGTTTAATTTCTGTGTTTAAAGGAAGCACCAAAAATGAGTTACAATTTTTTTAATAACTATGCCAGTTATTGGCACCCAATTTGTAATGGATGCATTCACTGTGTGCAACAGATAAACATTTCAGATACATTTACCTTTTGTTCAGACACTGAAGAATCCATTACATGATACTGCAGTGTCATTACTGCTCCCTAGGGAGGTGGAGGCCTGAATAGTTAATCTCAAAATGGCTGTTATGTATAGAGACAGGTGTGCTTTTAGCTCCATAAAGCAGGAAGCGGGGGTTTCTCTTATGCCATGTATCCTTTGAATCATCATTTCAGTCCTTCACAGCAAGTCAAGCCTACAGTTGGGGTGCAGCTGTCTAAAACAGTCAGTCTTACAGTACACCTGTTGCCTTCAGCCAGGAGAGGCAGCAATCTTCTTACTTCAACTAAATACTTATAGGAAAGTAGCCTACTGGGGCAATACCATCAACATAAAAACTTCCACTCACTTTTGCTCCAACGCTACAACTTCCGGTGCTTCCAGTACTGCCACTGACACCTCCTGTAAATCTGGCCTCCAGCAACTCCTGCCGTCTGGGGTCCAAGCTTTGGAGTTCATCCATGACACCTACAAAAAACAATACACAGACATCAGACTGTGGCACTGTCAGGTAGCTTAAGCTTTAGGATTTTGTTTCATTATTTAATCAAATGATGAGGAAACAAATATATGAGATAGATCATGTGACAGATGGCAGCTAAAATTGTAGACCTTTCTAGGCGTTCACAAAAAAAAAAAACTAAATTGATTCTTTGCAAATGCATGACCAAAAATCCCCAGTCATGGAACAACTCTACATTAATTATAAAAAAAAAAAATGTCAACTGACAACAATAGCCGATTGTAAGGACCCATGATCAAGCAGATGCAATAGTTGGATAGCAATACAATACGTGATAGGTCAAAGTGTTAAGCTGGCCATCGATGGATCATTTTTCTTTCCTGCGACCACAGATTGCAGGGGAATCCCACCCCCATCAACACAATCAGTGATTATTGCTAGTGGCTATGATAGCCATTGGCAATAATTGCATGTAAAATCCGAAAGGTGATTGATCAACCTGGGTACATTCAGCCTGCCCATACATGGTTTGAACCTCAGCCGGTCACTCCTGAACCGGCCAAGATTTGAACAGTCTACGGCTGGCATTAAAAAGTCACTGGAAAATGTTAAATATAAAATGGTGACGTCAAATTATAGCATCTGCATTTCTCCAGTCACAGGTTTCTTTAAAACTACATCTAGTTTTGGATAGAGTAAGAAAACGTTAGACCCCCTATCAAGCTCTCATCACTGTCTTTGTCCCTGATAGGGAGGATTCACCCTCTCTGTCCGCACCAATGATCATTTTCACTGGGAAAGAAAGTGATGGGAAAAATTTGCCACCACTACAGGAATAGAGGCAAAATCTTCCAATGGGGACATTTTTTTTGCAAGGAAATTTTCGCTTTGTAGAATTTTCACTCACTTCCATTTGAGGCAACAGGACAGGAAATGAAGGAAAATCTCCACAATGAAACAAAGATGGAAAAGAACACCTGACATGGGTCTTAACTATTCACTTCTCCATCCAAAATGTAAAAAAAATATGTGGCTGTAGATATGCTTTTAAGATCATAAAAAATAAATCCATAATCAGCTTGCAGAATTCTGTAATGGAAGCTGGCATTTGATTGGTTGATCTGGAGTACTGCACACCATCAGTACATAATGAAGTCCCCTGGGATGGTTTGCTGTAACACTAAAGAGAAAAGCAATTAATGGTACGGAAAATATGACCGGCTTATCCACTGTCACCAGGCTAGAAACTTACAAGTCATTCAACATTTTGATTAATTTCCTATCTACTGCAAGAACAGCACATCATTCCCTTTGTGCCGACACTGCACCAAAAACATGTCATTCTTAGGACCACCATACACGTTACAATCCAAATGTATTTTTACCAAAAACAATGGAATATGAGGATATCTACCCTATCTATCCAATCCATTTGTATCTTGCACTACATAGTTGCTGATAGATAGAATAGTGGCCATACACAGTGCACAAAAACTGATTCAGTAAAATTATCAAAACTCAGAGGGATAGCGCAGTCTCCAGAAGTGGGGAATGGGTACCTGTCAAAAACAGGTACCCACTCCCACCCTAAAAGGTGCAAAATGTGGCACTGGAGGAGGGGGAGGACACAGATAAGCAGAAGTTCTGCTTTAATTTGCCTGCGGCCCACATTTTTTTTTCTCCACCACAACCGACCAATTTGGGTTAACAAAAACGTTGTCCCTTATGCCATTTTGTCTTGCTCACTCAATGTGTAATTTGATTGTTTCGTTACATCAGACATCGATCTCTCAGTTTTAATCGCACCGTGTATGGCCACCATAAACCAGATTGTACAATCATATTGTAACATGTGTGGTGCACCTTAGAACTCTTGCATACTGATGCTTAAAAAATGCAATTTTTATTTCTACGGATCTTAATGCAGACCATTGTTTTTAATAGGCATGTACACACTTGTGCTGCTTACAGATTAATAAAAAATCTATGCTGTTGGTCAGTATTATAAGAGCTTATGCCACACGCCAAAAAGCAAAAATAATTTATAAGCGTGTGTACACACAAATGTGTATAATTACTATACACATTTTAAAGCGGAGGTCTGCCTAAAAAAATATTAAAAGCCAGCTGCTACAAATACTGCAGCTGCTGACTTTTAATATATAGACACTTACCTGTCCAGGGCGCCCGCGATGTCGGCAGCGGAAAACGATTAGTTGCTTGGCTCTCGGCTGCCCCCGCCGCCATCCTCAGTGAGGGAATCAGGAAGTGAAGCCTTGCGGCTTCACTTCCTGGTTCCCTACTGCACATGTGCGAGTCGTGCTGAGCGTCCTCACTGGTCCCTGCTGTCTTCTGAGACCTGTGTGTCTCCCAGAAGACAGTGGGGGAGGACGGTGTAGGAGCAGGAAGTGGTGTAGGTCACTGCAGTGATCTATGCCAGGAAGTGGGAGCAAATACCTGTATTACACAGGTATCTGCTCCCTCCTGCCCCCTGAAAGGTGCCAAATGCGACACCAGAGTGGAAGTTCCAATTTTGGGTGGAACTCCACTTTAAAGTGGGAGTAAGCTCCCATGTGTGATTTTTACCTACAGGTAAGCCTCTAATAACTTACCTATAGGTACAGTAAATATCTCCTAAACGTGCACCGTTTAGTAGATAGTTATTTAGATGCAGCCATGCCGTAAGCAGAGACTGCTGTGTGCATGCTCGGTAGTGACATCTTTGCCAGCTCGGCCAGGTAGCTGAAGCCTGTGAACCTGGAAAAAAGATGGAGGGCTTCATTTTCAGCTAAATCTGTCATAATGTGCGAGAATGCAATGTATACTCGCACATTATGACTGAAAAGGTGTTCCGGCAGCCCCCCCGAAAAATGAAAAGTCAGCAGTTACAAATAATGTAGCTGCTGACTTTTAATATTAGGACACTTACCTGTTCAGGGTTCCTGCGATGTCGGCACCCCAGTCGATTTCGGATGGGCTGTCGGGTGCTGCCGCCTCCATTCCTGGTAAGGGAAACTGTCAGAGAAGCCTTTTGTCTTCACAGCCAATTCCCTACATGAGTTCCCATGCATGAAGCAAGCTGCGCTTTCTAATTGGCCCTGCGGTGGAGGAAGGAGAAGGAGGGCCAAAACTCAGAGGGATGGCGCCGTCTCCAGAAGTGGGGAATGGGTACCTGTCAAAAACGGGTATCCATTCCCCCCCCTAGAAGGTGCCAAATGTGGCACTGGAGGAGACAGATACGTGGAAGTTCCACTTTAATTTGCCCAAGGCCCAATTTTTTTTCTCTTTGATGCAGTTTACTACCGCTTTAAAGTCCGGTTCACATTCCTCTGCAAATCCTATGCAACTGAATCCCACCAAAAACAGTGCCTGCATTACATTGGATTGCACAATACTACGGTACCACAGTGGTGCAGGCAAAACGCACTGCATTTGTGATCTGCGCTTTGAATGTCATTAGAATTGTATTGACACCTGCGGCAGATCGCACACGGTGCTGGAAACGCACACGAAATGCAGGTTTCCAGCACCACTTTCTGGTGTGAACGATCCCTTGCGCAGGAACTCTGTTCACACCTCTGTATTGCATGGAAGCACCTTACAACTTGATTCCCAAAGCCGACGCACCAGGATGTCATACTTATTCAGGGCCTTGTTCACATCATGGTGCAGAGACGTCAGTTTTTCTGCACACGTGCTGCAAGGGCACCAAAAAACAAACAATGGTTCTCTATATGCCCTGTTCACACCACACATATTCCTTTTTTTTTTTCTGCGCAGGAATCTGTATGCAGTTTTTTGCACGTGAAAAAAACCGAACTGACACATTGGTGTGACTAAGGCACATAACTGACGTTCATGAAAACCGAGGATGTCTCTGCACGTGAAATCTGCGCAGTTTCCCCATCAATTTTCATGCACATTTGGTGGGAGCGAGCACTAAAAAACAAAAAATAAAAGTAATTTTTTTCTGTCGAATACAAAATTTACAAATGACAGTGAAATGGTGAAAACAAAAGATCCTTCGTGTGTGAGAGCTTTGTGAATTGAGACGATTTTGTTCGATAAACATCCACCCGGGGCAGCCGCGGTACTGTGGCACCGGGGCCGCCGCGGTAATGGAATCCTTCAGTAACATTTACCATACATTCAATGCTAATAAGAAAATACATCAAACATTAACGTGCTGAAGAAACACAAGATGACAGATGGATCGGAATGTTCCTAAAAGTTTAACAAGATGAGGCAGAAATTGTAAGATTCTAAACAGATCATTTTGAATCCTGAGAGATCGCTAACTGACAAAAGAGACACAAACAGTTGTGCAGTGCAGGACACCAACTGACATTTTCTGAGCCATCCCATGAACTGAGTACACCGCCCATCTCTGCCATCACAGCCATTCGCTGCATCGCACTTCGGTAGCCAATGGGCAGCGAATCGCAGTGGGCGGAGACTGCGGTGTAGGAGGGTATACCTGCAGACCTGTAATTAGGGGTACTAGCCCTTTAAGCATGGCCTAGCCTGCCAGTCAGTGCAGGTCACAGTCAATGTGACAGATTGTCCTGGGCACCCCAGGGGGGGGCTGACCCCCGAGCACCGGGCCCCTGGACATTTCACCCACTACACCAGCACAGTGCATTGCCATCTTGCAAGAAAAAAAAAAAAAAAAGTGTCAAATGCAAACTTCAGACTCCCCCCCCAATAGTCAGTGAGAGCTCAGCTCCCGGCACCCACCGTTCACATCGATGCCCAGCCACAAGAGCATAGGTGCACCGAGCACTACATACACACGGCGCTTTATCCCTGCCGGTCCTCAACGGTACTCAGTACCGGCACCTCTCGGGGACTCACCATACGGGACCGCGCATGCGCCGGCAAGTCTCGCGTCTCCACCAATTACGGGTGACGCGAGACTTCCCCGCGCCTGCGCATAACTCACCCACCAGAATGTTGGCATCTCCTGTAGACAGTGCGCGCTCCCGCGAGGATGCTGATTACAATGCGCGCGTCACGCTCTTCTCCATCTTTTTTTTTTTTTCTCCTCACTTGGCCGTATTGCAGAATGCTACTGAATAGTGCTGGGTGGCACACAGGCATGCTCACATCAGTCACAACACACCAGGAGCTGTACTAGGAGTTTATTTATACATTGCTGACTTCACACTTCCACACATTTAACACTCCTATTTATACAGGACAAAACTTTATTTAACACTCCTATTCTGAGCACTACTCGCAGACACCGCTTTATTTATGAAGCAAAACTAAAATTAAAAATGCTGTTTTTTTATAGAGAGGGATTAGAACACCTGTCAGGTTTTTATTGCCGTCTCTGACCCCTGGGTTGGTTAGGGTCAGACTTGTGCAGGTCATGAAAATCGCACACATTCCCGGACAAATCGTGCTGCTTGTTAGTAGATGCACGGGACAGGGGCCATTAATTGTTATACGGCATGTTTTCGGGGGCGCAGGCACAGTGCAGTTCCATGTGGCAACGTTTTTAAAACAGGGTCAGCCCCAGTTCACAGCAGAATGGGGTGCAGGAAACCCACGATCCCTGTGCGTTTTCCACACCCACCTTCAAAGCATACTGCCCTTGTGATTTGCAATATTAATGGCACCCCAAATGCAGGACACAAACCGTGCTTTTGCTTGTGCCAGATCACATCGTACTAAAGTACCATCCAATCCGGTTGCAGTACATTTCCAAAACTACTTTTGTGCGATTTGAGCCCGTTAAGTCCGCTTTACACTATGAATCGCCACATTAAGTACTGGCACCTAAAATGCAGCAAAATAGCGCATGAGGTAAATCGGTTTTGAAATTTCAATCCACTAAGAATTTTGCGTAAAATACCAAGGGCCGGATTCAGTAAGAATTTACGCCGGCGTATCTATAGATACGCCGCGTAAATTCAAAGCTGCACCGGCATATCTTCTTTCTATATTCAGAAAGCAAGATACGCCGAAATTAGGCTAAGATCCGACAGGCGTAAGTCTCTTACACCGTCGTATCTTAGGGTGCATATTTACGCTGGCCGCTAGGTGGCGCTTCCGTCGTTTTCAGCGTAGAATATGCAAATGACCTACATACGCCGATTCACAAACGTACGTGCGCCCGGCGGATTTTTTTTACATCGTTTGCATAAGGCTTTTCTGGCGCAACGTTGCTCCTGCTTCTATGAGGCGTACGCAATGTTAAGCATGGACGTCGTTCCCACGTCGAATTTTGATTTTTTTTACGCCGTTTGCGTAAGTCGTTCGCGAATAGGGCTGGACGTAATTTACGTTCACGCCGAAAGCAATGACGATTTGCCAACGTCATTTGGAGCATGCGCACTGGGATACGTCCACTGACGGCGCATGCTCCGTTCGTCAAAAACGTGGGGTCACTACTATTTTACATAGTACACGCCTCCAACTAGCCTATTTTGAATTAGGCGGGCTTACGCCGGCCCAGTTACACTGCGCCAGCGCAAGTTCTATGTGAATACACAACTTGCTGCTCAAACTTACGGCGGCGTAGTGTATCTGAGATACGCTACGCCCGCCTAAAGATAGGCGATTCTCTCTGAATCTACCCCCAAGTGCGGTATTTGATTTAGTTGTAATTAGCACATTATTTAATGCAGTAACTTACTGCATTAATAATGGTTGCGAAGCAGGCAGGAATTTGTCAAAAACAGCCTGGGGGTCAGGGAACTCCACACTGTTTCTTGACAAAGAGCTGGATGATAAGAAGTAGGCCTGGAAGCTGGCCGCTGCATCCTTAACCCCTTCCATACAGGGCATTTTCACCTCCTTCCTGCCCAGACCAATTTTTAGTTTTCAGCGCTGTTGCATTTTGAATGACAATTGCGCGGTCATGCAACACTGTACCCAAATTAAATCTTTTATGTTTTTTCCCCCACAAATAGAGCTTTCGTTTGGTGGTATTTGATCATCTCTGCGGTTTTTATTTTTTGCGCTATAAACAAAAGAAGAGCGACAATTTTTTTTAAAAACACAATATTTTTTACTTTTTTATTTAATAAATTTCAATTTTTTTAAAAAAAATACATTTTTTTCCTCAATTTAGACCGATACGTATTCTTTCACATATTTTTGTAAAAAAAGAAAAAAAAAATCGCAATAATCGTATATTGAATGATTTGCGCAAAAGTTATAGCGTCTACAAAATAGGTGATAGATTTATGGCATTTATTTACTAGAAATGGCGGCGATCTGCAATCTTTTTTATTGTGACCGTGACATTGCGGCTGACACATCGGACACTTTTGACATGTTTTTGGGACCATTCACATTTATACAGCGATCAGTGCTATAAATATGCACAGATTACTGTGTAAATGTGACTGGCAAGGAAGGGGTTAACGCTAGGGGGCACTGAAGGGGTTAAAATGTTCCCTAAAGTGTATTCTAACTGTAGGGGGGAGGGGACTCACAAGGGGAGGAGACCAATGTGTGTTCCTCTAATCTGGGAACACAGCATCAGTCTCCTTACCTTTGACAGGAGGTGGATCTGGGTGTTTACACACCCAGATCCACACTCCTGCCGTGATCACCTGAAATTGCGTGTGCCCGGCGGCAACCACGGCCGCCGGGTCACGCGCGCGCGCTCCCTAGATCGCCGGGAACAAAGGACGTCATATGACGTCCACCCGGATCGAGGGAGGGTTCCTGCCGGCGTCATTTTACAATGGCCCGGTAAGGAAGGGGTTAACAATTAAAGGGGTTGTAAAGGTTTGTTTTTTATTTTCTAAATAGGTTCCTTTAAGCTAGTGCATTGTTGGTTCACTTACCTTTTCCTTCAATTTCCCTTCTCAATGTTTTCTTTTCTTTGTCTAAATTTCTCACTTCCTGTTTCTCCTCAGTAAGCTTGCCCCCATCACTCGAGCCGTTCTGGCTGGGGGTTAGTCAGCCAGAACAGCTTACTGAGGAGGAACAGGAAGTGAGAAATTCAGACAAAGAAAAAACATTTAGAAGGGAAATCGATGGAAAAAGGTAAGTGAACCAACAATGCATTAGCTTAAAGGAACCTATTTAGAAAATAAAAAACAAACCTTTACAACCCCTTCAAGGATGTGCTCAGGCGTGTTCGCAAATCCACGTGCCCGTGCCCACGCTTGCCAGGAAGCTGACACTCCACAATGCTAATCACAGGCAGTGAGACATTGAGTAATGTGATTAGTGCTGCGGAGTGTTAGCTTCCTGGCGGGCACAGGCACATGGACTTGCGAACACGCCTGACCCAGAAAGTTGGCAAAGGCAGGAGCATCATTTTATTATTTTTTGAGTCCAGCAGGCATGGCTTGATCAACGATGGGGACACTATTTTTTTTAACAAAGGAATCGTCAAACTTTGTGTGTTTTTATTGCTTTGTGACACTTTTTGGTGACTGGGTAGGAGTACAATGTACCCGATACTCATTTACATGGGAGCCCCCTTCTTAAAGGGGGTTTCCAGATTCTGATTAGCCCCCTGTCTGCACAACCACTGACAGGGATGGACTGGCCATTGGGACTACTGAGAGTTTCCCGGTGGGCCGATGACTCAGTGGGCCGGCTTCAGTGACAGCGGACCGCCACCCCCCTCCACTCCTCTGTCTCTCCCTTCCTGCAGCGCTCAACTCCTCTCCCTGCCCACAGCGCTCACCTGGGGGGAACAACGAAGCAGGGGGAGGACCAGACGAGCAGGGGGGACGACAGAGGAGCATGGGGGAGGGGACAGACAGCTGACTCAACAGCTATGGCCTGGGAGTTTCTCACTTCTGCCTAATCTGGTCCCATAAGGGGGGCACCAAACTGATTCTTTGCCCCGGGTGAAATAATGTCTAGCTTCCCCACTGGTACTGCCTATAAAAGAGTACCAGTACCAGTCGTTCTACTCTAATAAAGTGGCCGGGGGGGAGGGTGCGGGAGTTGTCCGGCCACCGCAGGAGAAACCTGTCAAAGTGGGCCAGTCTGGATGAAGTCCAGGGCCAAATTTTTGTCCCAGTCCAGCCCTGACCACTGGCCACGGTTATCTCTTATGTTGAGGGCAGGATTGGGGGGGACTTAATTTACAGCATACAATCATTTATGTAAATGAGTAACATAATACCCTTATCACATGCGGTAAAGCTTAGTGAATTGACCCCCATGAATCAAAATCACATGCAATTCACTGCAGTGCAATTTTAGCCCATTCATTTTGAATGGGCATTTTGGGTGCCATTGAATGGGCTCAGGTCGCACTGCATAGCACCAGAGCAGTGCATGCATTTCTTTTGCTAACGCACTGCAACAGGATCACATGGTAGTTTTGTATTGTGCGATCCAATGCAGGCAGGCCTTTGCAACCTGCATTTAGGGGTGTGATTAATATTGCACTGACACCTGTAGCAGATCACAAGGGCAGTGCGTTTTGGATTCAGTGCAGAAAACACGCACAAATCATGGGCTTCCCAAACCGTGTTCTAGTGTGAACTAGGTCTCAAAATGAATGGGTTCAAATCGCACCGCATTGAGTCACATATGAATTGCACAGGAATGCAATGGCAGCCAGTCAGTCACCCTTTGCAGGGACACTGATGTAAGGGGGAGTGAGGACCCCAAGGTAAGTCTGTGGTGTAAAGGGGAACATTGATGTAAGGGGGTCTACGTACACTGCGTCTCCCCTCAACTCAGAGCTCCCAGAATCCCTCCTTACATGAGAGTGCCTTGAGTCCTTTGTGCAAGGGGAAACTCTGTAGACTCTCATGCAAGGAGGAACTCTGCAAACTCTGACGTTGGGGGGGGGGCTCTGGTGAGATCCCCTTACCTTATAGTTCCCCTTTACACCATAGTCCAGTGTTTATCTTTAAATCAGGGTCCGCAGGGCTCCAATTTCCACTGTAAGGGGAAACCCTGCAGACCTCGATCTAAAGGGGGGGAACTCTGCGGACCCAGACGTAAAGGGGTGGGGAACTCTGCAGACCCCGACGTAAAGGGGAGGGGAACGCTGCAGACCCCGACGTAAAGGGGAGGGGAACGCTGCAGACCCCGACGTAAAGGGGAGGAGAACGCCGCAGACCCCGATGTAAAGGGGAGGGGAACGCTGCAGACCCCAGCATAAAGGGGAAGGGAACGCCGCAGACCCCGACGTTAAGGGGAGGGGAACGCTGCAGACCCCGACGTAAAGGGGAGGCAAACGCTGCAGACCCCAATGTAAAGGGGAGGGGAACGCTGCAGACCCCAACGTAAAGGGGAGGGGAACGCTGCAGACCCCAACGTAAAGGGAAGGGGAACGCTGCAGATCCCAACGTAAAGGGAAGGGGAACGCTGCAGACCACAACATAAAGGGGAGGGGAACGCTGCAGACCCCAACGTAAAGGGGAAGGGAACGCTGCAGACCCCAACGTAAGGGGGTAATGCTGGAGAGACTCTGATTTAAGGTTGAACTCTATGGAATCTGATGTAAGAGGGAACACTGGGAATTGTAATGTAAGGAGAGACACTTGGAACCCTGATGTATAGGGGTTTTTTTTATATAAGAGGGGACTTTGATGTGAACAGAGGGTTTCTCCTGACTGCTGAACTCTATATGTTATTTTGTATGTTAGTTACTCCTGACCTCTGCACTCTTTACATTATGTTGTGTATTAAATAGTCCTGAGCAAGGTGTTCATTGTCTCAACAGTTGCAGGTTTAAGCAAAGCTTTTCTTTAGGGTAGATTCGGTCAGACAAAATTATATCCTTTTTGTATGCATAAAAGTATATATAATGGAAACATTTAATAAAAAATAAAAAAAATTATCCTTTGTCCTGAGGTTTATTTGTGTCTGAGGCTTTCAGTTATGATACAGTAATTAGCAATATTTTGTGGGTACAAGGACTGTTATATGTGTAAAATGAATATAGTGACTAGACTCGCATTCTGTTTAATGAGCCCCCTTTAAATCCCTCCCGCTGTTAGGCAAAATCTGGCCATGCATACTGTTTCGCTGTCGCAGGCTATGCACACCACAGTATTTATTTTCCTGTTTTATCCCAGGGTGCCCAGGTCTTTCATTATCCTAGTCGTACTCACATTTTTGTCACTCTATTTTGAGCTTTAAATTATAAAGCTAGGCAGATTACTTGTTATGAGTATTAGTGATTACATACTGTTTAACCACTTGTGGACTACCCACTGGAATTGTATTGTGGATGGGCAGCCAGGCAAAGTGGCGTACCTGTACATCGCTGCCAACTTCTGAGTTTAGGGCCCATGCTTGCACGCCCCCCGCTTATCACCTGCAGTGATTTACACAGCAGGAGCCTGTCAGCAACTCCCGGCCAATGATTCACAAATAGGAAATGCTGATCGGCTATGTACAAGCACAACCCAGAGCTCTGTGCAGAGGGAATGGTCTCTCAGTCTTCCTGCCGAAGGCTTGATCTGCAGCAGACAGCAAGTCCAGCCTATAATGCCAAGGCTGCCAGCTCAGAACCCGTCTTAACTGACATAACAGCCACCAAAAGGACCACTTTCTGAGAAAGTGTCAACAAGGGAACTTCCCTAATGTTCTGAAACAGTGGTTCAGAGGCACCTAGAGGTCATGGTGTTAAGCCATTGACTGTAAAGCAAAATGACCTATAGGACCTTGCGACAGCAGGTCCTCTCGTAGCGGTTGACGCCAAGGTGCGTCTGCTATTCAAATCCCCACGGAGGTAGTAGAGGACGGACCGGAGGGGCCACATGCCGAACCCCCTGTACAAATGTTCTCACTAGAGAGCGAGTCGCAAGGGGTCGCTGAGAGAAAACACCCAGGGTAGATATCTGCCCCTTAACTGTGCTTAAAGCAAGCTTTTTGGTCCACCCCACTCTGTAAAAACAGCAGGACTCTGGACACTATACAAGTGGCGTATACTAGATCGGCGTACCAAGGGCGCCAAGGCCAATCCAGAGCAATTAGGATCATAGGAATCCCCTCTGCCTCCACTCTGCGAAGCAGAAGAGGCAGGAGCTTTAGAGGAGGGAAGGCATAGATTAGCCGGTACTGACTCCACGGCACCACTAACGCATCTGTTGCGTCCGCCCATGGGACTCCTGACCTGGCCAAAAACCTCAATACCTTCCGATTGAGTCGAGACACCAGGAGATCTACGTCTGGCGTGCCCCATCTTGGGCAAAAGAGCTGAAATACCTCCGGCTGCAGAGACCATTTTCCTTGGTCCAGCATCTGGCGACTCAGGTAGTCCGCCTGCCAGTTTTCCACACCAGGAATGTATATGGCCGACAGGGCCGGTATATGCTCCTTTCTGCCCACCTTAGGATGTGAGCGACTTCTGATGCTGCAGCCGAGCTTCTTGTTCCTCCTTTATGGTTGACATATGCCACCGCTGTGGCGTTGTCCGACTGGATCCTGACTGGACGCCCTCATAGCATCTGAGACCATGTGGAGAGGCACAACCTGAAGTTCCAGGCCCTTGATCGGCAAATGGGAATCCTCTGGAGACCAGTGATCTTGGGTCGACTGAACCCCCCCCCCAGACTTGCCCCCCCCCAACCGGTAAGGCTGGCGTCCGTCGTGATGACAATCCAGTGATAAGGAAGGAACGACTTCCCGGACAGAAGTGCCGGTGAGGTCAGCCACCACACAAGGGAGGCCCTGACCAAGTGGCTCACCCTGATTTCATAAACCAGGGATGATGGGCGCTTGTCCTATCTGGACAGAATTTCCTTTCCTTTGTGTGAGATTGCGCCTATGGTACCGCCTTGAAGGAGGCCACCATGAGGCCCGGGACTCGCATGCAAAAGCGGAGTGACGACTCTTCTGGGATGTCAACTACCGCACCACAGCCCGAAGGGTCTGCAACTTTTCCACAGGGAAGAAAACCTTTGCCTCTGAGGAGTCCAGAATCAATCCCAAATATACTAGGCGTTGAGTCGGTACCATTACTGACTTCTGAATGTTCAGTAGCCACCCAAAGTATCTGAGGGTCTGACCCGTTATAGACACGCTCAACTCTAATTCTGAGGCTGAAGCGGCCCTCAGAAGCAGGTTGTCCAAAGTAGCCCACGATAACGATGCCACGTTGTCTTAGTAGGGCAAGCACCCTGGTGAACACCCTTGGTGCCGATGCCAGGCCAAAAGGCGAGAGCCACAAATTGATAGTGGTCTTCCCCGACCGCAAAGCGCAGAAGTCTCTGCTGCTTTGTGCATATGGGGACATGTAAATAGGCATCCCTGATGTCCAAGGATGCCAGAAAGTCCCCCGGCTGGCGGGCAGTGACGACAGAGCGAACCAATTACATACGGAATCTTTGTACCTTCGCAAAGCTATTGAGGGGCCTGAGGTCCAGAATTGGGCGAACGCCCTCCTTCTTTGGTACTATGAACAGATTGGAGTAAAACCCCTGAAACCGATCCTGTATTGGGACAGGAATAACCACCCCGTGTTTCAGCAGGTCTTGAACTGCCCCAAATAGGGCTTCCCGACGAGTCGGTTGTAGCTTGCGGTTGGAGGGAAAAAAATCTGTTAGGTGGGGCAAGATAGAAGTTCTATCTTGTACCCTTTAGACACTACTTTGCAAACCCACCAGTCGGGGACCTGAGATGTCCACCAGGTCGCAAAGACGTCCCCCCACCCAAGAGATGGGTGGGGGCAAACCTTCATGCGGACGTAGCTTTGTCTGCAGGTTTGTTGAGTTTGCGAAACTAGGGACGTCTCAGTCCCTGAGCAGGTGCTTTATCGGCCTGTGGTCTTTTACCTGCCGTACTGGGCGGACGAGAAAACTAAATTGTTTGCGGTAAGAAGGGCCCTTGCCTACGGCGTGGCTCCTTCCCCTTTTTGGACTGTGGGAGCAGTGTGCTCTTACCACCTGTAGCATCTTTAATTATGTCATCCAAGGAAGTTCCAAAAAGTCTGTCGCCCTTAAAGGGCAAGTCCATCAGGGCTTTCTTGGAAGATTGGTTGGTGGACCAAATCTTAACCAAAGTAGACGGCGTAACACCACCGCCTAACCTGAAGCTCTGGCCAGCAGAGGAATAGTGTCCAAGGCTTATTCACAAATAAGTTTTAGGCCTTGTACTAGTAGGTCAGCTAGGGCTACCTCGTTTGAGGAAGCCTGACGCTTGTAACCCATAGAGCAGCATCTTTGCCCCTTCCGTGAGTGTCTCAGACACCAGGGCCCCAACTATGGTTGGGCATACCGTCAAACACACTACCGTGTACAGGTTGCGGGTGATCGCCTCAGCCTTCTCGTCCGCAAGGTTTTTAAATGCGGGAGCCCCCTCCTCTGGTATGGTGGAGCTTATTTAATCTGGACACAGGAGGGTCCACTATCGGGGGCAAGGTCCATCTTTTCAAGAAACTCTTCAAGAGGGTTCTTGGTCCACATCTTCAGATACCTTAGGGCCAGGGTCATGAGTGCTAGCTGGACCCAACAACGCATCTGAGTTGTCCTCAGCAGATGGCGGGGGGGAGGGGGCGCTTTCTAGCCCCCATTCTCCCACGCGCTGCTTCCACCTTGGCTACGAAGGCATCTAGGATTGCTTCATAGCGTCCACCGATAAATTGGGTTCAGGGGCATTAATTGCCAGCTCAGCGAACGCTCTCCCTACAAAAAGATGGGCGCCAGTGAGAAAATAAATACAGTATGGACACCAACATGGGCGCCGACAGCATTGAGCAGGACACACAGAAAAGCAGAATCTCTTATGCAGCTTTCTACATTGTGTAAGTAGAAATACAGCATGGACACACCAAACATGGCCGCCAACAGCATGGAGCAAGACACAAAGGAAAGCATTATCTCTTATGCAGCTTTATACATTGTGCAAGTAAATACAGCATGGATATACCAAACATGACCGCCGACAGCATGGAGCAGGACACACAGGTAAACAAAATCTCTTATGCAGCTTTATACACTGATTTAGTGACTTATGATTCCCCAAGTGAAGCTCCCCAGAGGAACTCCTGCCCAGCAGCTAGCTCAGAGAGCCTAGGAGGAGGATGGGGATGGGGGAGAGGGGAGAAGGGGGAGAAGGCCCTTTACTCGCCTCTCCAAGGATGCCCAGCTGTATCTTCTTGCTAAAGCAAGGTAGTAGCCAATTACCCTTCCTGTGGGTTTATGCTGGAAGCATCCTGGACAGCACATCTACTGCATTGTAATGGAGGTGGCTGTCGGCCAGGCTACTGCGACTCGGCCCTGTAGACCGGTCCGATGCAAGCGCTGAACCGAATAGCTCACCGGCCACCCGTAGAGCGACGGACATGTCGTGGACGACCCAGTGGGCAGCTATGGTCGGCACACGCTCGATGGCCGAAACTGGGAAGAATACAAGGATCTGGGATCCAGCCTGTCACCCAGTCGGCAGTTGATCGAAGATCGCAGGAAAAACTTAAATAAAAAATCCAAAAAATTAACCCAAACTAAAAGCCTCAAAGCCTTGGGCCTGAAGGGCGCCATGTCTTCTCCTAGACTAGGCAGAAAAAAAACTGAACTGCTTGGTGCAGGCTGAGAGGATATAGTCAGTGGGACCTCACCCTTGGCGGGGCGTTTCAGCTTTAAAGTTGTGAACACTTTCTGCCTAGTCACTCCTAAAGATAGGCTATCCCACTATGTCAAGATTAAGGCTGTGTCCATCCATGAACGAAAGAGAAAAAAGGTTCAGTAACTGCCAGAGCCTGGAGCTCACCGACTCTCCTTGCCGATGTAATGGCAACTAAAAAAAATTGTCTTAAGAACTACATTTTTTAAGGATGTATCGTGTAAGGGTTCAAACAGGGCTCCCGTGAGACCCTGCAAAACAATAGACAAGTCCCAACTGGGAAAAACTTTGAGGGCTACCGGCCTATTTCATGCGAGTGCCCTAAAAAATCTTGAAATTAAAGTTTCTCTGGACAGAGATTTTTCAAAGTAAACTGATAGAGCTGCCACCTGAGTTTTCAGGGTGCTGGCTGACATCCTTTTTCCATTCCTTCATGGAGAAATTCTAAGACTGATATTACACTCTTGACTTTTAAGCTTTTGGACGTACACCAACAATTGAACTTCCTCCAAACCTTCAGGTAAATGGCAATAGTTACCTCCTTTCTACTAGAGAGTAGGGTCTTTACTAGTTTAGTTTATCGGACAGTCCTTTGGCTTTTAGGAGGTCTATCTCAGAAACCAAGCAGTTAGGTGTAGCCAGTCTGCTTCTGGATGGTTCAAAGACCCCGGGTTTGTAGGTCCTTCCTGGACGGCAGTTTCCATGGAGGCTTTGCTGCCAGATTTAGAAGTGTCGCAAACCAAGGCCTTTTTGGCCAATAGGGAGTGACCAGTATCATATTGGTGTTCTCTTCCTTGAACTTCCTTAGGACCAAAAGGTATCAATGGAAAGGGGAATAAGTCGTAACACAGCTGGTAATGCCATGGGCATGCTAAAGCATCTATGCCTACAGCCTGGTCCCCTCGGTGGAGAGAGAAGAAGCTCCGAACCTTCGAATTTTGCTGGCTGGCAAACAGGTCTACTTGAGGTTGCCCCTATGTTTCGGAGATTATCGGGAAAACCTCTTGGTTCAGACTCCACTCTGCCTCTACCACACTTCTGCTTAGCAGGTCTGCTAGCAGATTCTGGGATCCCTTTAGATGGACTGCTGATAAAGAGATCACATTTAACTCCGACAATAGTTAACTGGCTAGTTCCAGGAGGCCCCTGCTCCTGGTTCCCTCTTGCTTGAGCACGTAAGCTACTGTGGTCGGGTTGTCCAAAAGAACCTGTACATGATGTCCCTTTACCGCTTGTTGAAAAGCAAGGAGACCCAGAAAGATGGCTTTTAGTTCCCGCCAGTGTGATGAGTTTCTTGCTTCCGCTTTGGACCAAGTCCCTTGTGCGGTTTGACCATCCAGGTGGGCTTTCCAACCCCAAGAACTTGCGTCTGTTAGACGTTGGTCTAGAGGAAAGACCCAGGAAAGACCCTTTGTCAGATTGTTTGGATCCCTTCACCATCAGAGTGCCTGTTTTACATTTGAGGTTAGCGTGAAACGTTTTTCTAGAGACTTCTGGTGCGACCAAACTTGTAAGATGTTCATCTGGAGGGGTCTGGAATGCAATCTGGCCCACTGCACAGCTGGGATCAAAGCCGTGAGAAATCACAACACTGCCATGGCTGATCGAATTGAAATTTAAAGATTCGTCTGAATCTGACTCACCCAGGAGGGACATTTCCTTTGGCTTGGTGGGTTTAAATGCTTAGCTTTTCCTAACATTTTTTCCTGAAACGAGAAAAACATTAAACTCACTTAAGGGTGGAATTGTGTCAGGGACCTTAAGTGCATTAAAACCACCACCAGACGAAAAAAGGAAAATGTCCCTAGCAGTGTAACCAATAGCAACCACCCCCTCCATATTGCAGGGTCAGAATGAAGTAAACATCTGACCAAGCAGCTACAGGCTCCCTGCAGGGAGTATCCACCAAACAAAACAACCAAACATAAGCCCATAAGGATCAGAATAAAGGTACCACTGTACTCCTCTTACCTGGGCCTGACTGATGCTTGCGGCGCCTGCTTCCGCCATTGCTGTCAGTCTCTTCTCCATCCTGGCAGAGAACACAGCGGGGTGCTGAGAAAAAAAAAATCCCAGGTTTTTAAATGCTCCCCGTTTCTGCTGTCATACACGAGGCCAGGAACCGGAAGCGCCGGTTAAAGGACCTGTCCCCTGGTCTCTGCTTTCCAGGCGCTTGGAACCATGAGCGCCATGCCCCCACAGGAAGCTGCGTCACCGGGCATGAAGTCACCCACCAGCCAGGACCCGGAACCGACATGCGGGACACGCCGCTGACCAACAGCAGCCTCCGCCCGGCCACCGGAGCCATGCCTGCGGATCCTGGGTACATAGACGCCGCACCTCCTGTAGGTCCTTTGCATCCCCTGTGCTGGAGAGACTGGGGACTCCAGAACACCGCCCGCTTTAGGTGGGGTGGGGGGGGGGGGCTGGGATAGTCACTAAACAAGCAAAGAAAAAAGGTAAGCCTATATTCTCCAACATTGGAGAGAGCGCAACTCCCTGGTTCCAGCATGCGCTTCCACCATGGCAGAGGAAACGCAAAAACTGAAGCCATGGTGGAAGAGGAGGATTAAAAGGCTGCATGTGTTTCCTGGAAAAAAGGCAGAGCTGTGCTCTCTCCAAAGTTGTCCTGAAAGGCGATTTGCGAAAAAAATAATTCTTTGCTTGTTATAATGCCACGTACACACCATCACTTTATGTGATAAAAAAAAACTAAGTTTTTAAAAACGTCAATTAAAATGACCGTGTGGGGAAACCGTCGTTTTATGTTTTGTGAAAAACGACAAAAAAAAAATTTGAAGCATGCTTCAATTTTTGTGTCGTTTTTCAAAACGTTGTTTTTTGTGTCATAAAAAATGACCGTGTGTAGGCTAAAATGACGTTTAAAACAATATTTTTAAACCCGAGCATGCTCAGAAGCAAGTTATGAAGCGAGCTTCAATGGAAAAGAGTGCTGAACGTAACTGCGCTTTGCTAGAGCATTTTGAAAAAACGATGGTGTGTAGGCAACGTCGTTTTTGAAAATGAAGTTTCAAAAACGTAGTTTTTTTACTTCACAAAAAATGTCGTTTTTTTCCATCAAAAAAAATGACCGTCTGTACGCCGCATAACAAAAAAAAAAAATGATCCTTCACCGACGGGCACTGATGTGGCTGCACTTATGGGAACTGATGAGGAGGCACCGATATGTAGAATTTTTGGGCACCGATAGGCACTGATGAGGAGCTGACAGGCAATACCGATTGGCATCTGGAGGGCACTGACAGGCATTACTGATGGGGCACCGATTGGCATTATGAGCACTGACTGGTGTATTTGACGGGGCACATACTGGCAGCTATTGGGCACTGACTGGCAGCTGATTATCAGCACAGCCCCCATCAGATGTGCCAATCAGCACAGACCCCCCCCCCCTCCCTCTGACAGGGAGAGCCGCCGATTGGATCTCTCGGTCAGCGCAAACTGAGGAAAGTCGTTTACTGGCACTTCCTGGTTCATGCGATGATCAGCTGTGATTGGTCACAGCAGATCACATGGTAAGGAGCCTTCATTAGAGGCATGTTATCCTGCTGGATGTCATACAACGCCCAGTCAGGATAACAAAACCACTTCCCAGCTGTTAATCTGCTATAGGCCTGGTGGGAAGTGGTTAAAAGATAAAAAATGCATTTTATATACAATTATACAGATCAGACCAAAATGAGGGCCAAATGAGGGACAGTCCCTCGAAATCAGGAGCTATGCATGGCCATTACCTTGGGTGCATTCAGATACAGTCTACCTGGGAACATACACTCCTCCAGATTGACATCCACCCATCAAAAAATCAATATAATGACGAGCCACAAAGAACAATGTCCAGAGCTGCCAAGCAACGTCCAGAGTTTTGGAGAGAGAGGCTGGGTTTACACTGGTACAACACGACAGCCGTCTTACTTTGGATTCGACTTGTGTTTGGTATGAATCTTGAGGGGGAACGCCAAGCCAAATTTTAAATAAAAAAACAGCTTGGGTTCCCCCCTCCAAGAGCATACCAGGCCCTTGGGTCTGGTATGGATTTTTAGGGGAACCCCCTACGCAGAAAAAACAGCATGGGGGTCCCCCCAAGATCCATAGCAGACCCTTATCTGATCACGCAGCCCAGCAAGTCCCCATGTTGATGACAAGGGCCTCTTCCAGACAACCCTGGCAGGTGGTTGTCAGGGTCTGCGGGCGAGGGGCTTATCGGAATCCGGGAGCCCCCCTTTAATAAGGGGGCCCCCAGAGCCCAGCCCCTTACCCAATGTGAATGAGTATGGGGTTCATCGTACCCCTACCCATTCACCTGGGGGGAAAAAGTGTCAATTAAAAAAAACACACTAGACAGGTTTTTAAAGTAATTTATTAGGCAGCTCCGGGGGTCTTCTTCCGACTTCGGGGGTCTTTTCCGACTTCGCAGACCAGTTAAGACGGCTCCCATAGGGAAACATTGATTTTAACAAGTCATGCGACATGGGCTCCCAATGGCATTTTTCACACCAGTGTGAACCCGGCTTAAGAATGCTGACTCCAGGTGGAAATGGTCAGAGAATCCAGGTGAAGATGGTCAGAGAATCCAGGTGAAGATGGTCAGAGAATCCAGGTGAAGATGGTCAGAGAATCCAGGTGATGCTAGCATGAGAGGGGACCCCTGTGGCATCTTGTATAGCCTTCAAAGGACAGACTTGAACCATAACTTGTGGTCTGAGGCTTCTAGGCTGCCTGAGTTTACTATACTGTGCTGTCGTCCAGTTTAAGCACTCCAATAGGAGTTCCAGGGCCCCAATGCCGACAGCCTGTATTGAAGACCCTACTGGCCAGTAGTGGCCGACATAGGGCCTCTTCTCTTGTTTATAGATAGGTCAAATATATAAAACCTTTGGCCTTTTGTGATATAAATGTTGTACCTGAACTAGTGTTATGTCATTCACTGCTATTTTACTGCCTTAACGTATATATTTTGTTCCTGCAGAGTCTATTGTTTGCTTTAAAATGTGTATGTTGGTGAGTTGTAGGTCAGTTTTGAGCAGTTCATAACTGGGGCAAGACAGAAGGACCCATCAATCCAAAGGCTCCTCGGGGAATAGTGCTACATATAATTTTGTGTGGCAATGAAGTATCCCAAGTTTCTGAAAGTGATGTTTTTTTAAAGGAAATGGTGAAGGAATTCCATCCCTTAGTTTGTTTTTCTCAATAAAATAGCTTAGCTGAAAGAAAAGTGTAGGAGCTTGATCCAATGAAAAGGAAAAAACTATTGGCTGTGTATAAAATGCTTTTTCTGTTCAAAACATGTATGGTGTGCATGCTTGTTTCTGCAATTTTCAAAAAGTAAGCCATGGACACAAATCACCTCCATTTTCTTGTCTCTATGACAACCAAAGGGAATAAAAACAAGTTGTGGTTGAAGTTATTAAAATGAGAAATGTGAGTGAATCTAGATACTAAGACAAAAATAATTAAACTTTCAGGCCGCCCCTCATATTTGTGAATGCCATTAGTAGTTATTTAACATGGAGCTAGCTTAAAGTTTAAATTTACTATTCTCTGAATCTGCTCACACAGTAGCCGATTGCCTAATATGCTGTATATATACGGTAGATCCATTATTTACTACACAACATTTCTGAACATTCCATGCTGCTCTCTCATTAATTTTAATATCATCTCATGACTTAAAGTACAAGGCACCAGAAGGTAGATCAATGTATTATTTTTAAAGCTTTGTAAATATATTTTTTAATTTGCAAAGACTTTAATAAAACTTAGAAATTAAAAAAAGGAAATTCGCCTTTTCCAATTTTGCCCAATATTCATTGAACATTACACCAGAACCCACCTAAGTCGTGAAATGTGGTGCATTAAGTCACCTTATTTTGCACTGTATGCTGCTTGCTTCTGGTATATAATGCCAATTTCTCATTCATAAAAAATATATAATTATAGCCACTGGTGTGAATAAAGTTACCATCTCAACTTCAGAGTGCACACAGCTATGTTGCCAACTCTCTAATAGAACCATAGTCCATACCTATGGCCATCCCAGAAGGTTTCCATCTCTCCTTAGCAGACTGCTCAGGGTGTACCAAAAAAAAAAAAATACTCTTGCAACCAATCCTGCTATGCTCAAGAGAAATTGGGAGATTTTTCAAAAAAGATTTGCTTTGGCACAATTATCATTTATGTTCCTTATAAGATATAAAATCTTTACTTTTTTTGAGTTCAGGTCCACTTTAAGTCTGACTGGCTCAGACATATGACCTTTAATCAAGCAAAAACAGCAATATCAGAAATCACTGTTCCTTTTGCTATAAGAAACTTAACACAACATCACTTAACCACTTGCTTACTGGGCACTTAAACCCCCCTCCTGCCCAGACCAATTTTCAGCTTTCAGCGCTCTCACTCTTTGAATGACAATTGCGCGGGCATACAAGACTGTACCCAAATTTTCCCCACAAATATAGCTTTCTTTTGGTGGTACCTATGCGGTTTTTATTTTTTGTTAAAAAAAAGAAAAAAGACTGAATAAAAAAAAAATACAAAACTATTTTATATTTTGCAAACGAGTAATTTTTCTCCATCATTGATGTACGCTGATGAGGCTGCACTGATGGGCACCGATGATATACAGGTCTACGGTTACCTTCAATGCATAAGGTGCATCAGTTGGTGGTTGTGGCTATGAAGCCATAGCTCCTCAGACCCTTATATGTTTTTTTGTTTGTGAAGATATCAGTGAACGGTTAGGCCTTTGTTCATATCCATTTGGCAAGTTTTTGTATTAGTAGGCTGGGTCATATATTCACATCTATGCAAGCTTTTAAAATAACTTTATGATCTGGATATTTATACAGATTGTGCATTGACCAGTGGACTTTTTACCAAGCTCTTCTACAAATTTTCACACTTCTATTATATGTATGATGAAAACTATTTTGGGAGGCATGGATGGTACCAGTGTGTTAGTACACTCTTGGGCAAAATTTTAACATGTTCATGCTTTTAATGGGTTGATTAATAAAGCATAAGGTTTTTATTTCTTAACTAGATGCGTCATTTACTTAAATTGGCTTTTTTGACCAAAGGGTTGGTCTGTTTTTTTTTATCTTTTGAGTAATTTATTGCTACAGCTACTGATCTCCATCCCTGACCTCTGACCATGATAATATCATTGTGATCATCTTGGTGTCCAGTCTATTCTTTGGATGGACTTTAAACTCTGCTGATTGTGAGCATGCGCCCAACACAGGCGCCTAGTATAGGGATTTGGCTGTTTGTTCTATAACAGCATCCTCAGAGTGGAAGGCTGAGAAGAATTTTGCTAAATACAAACAATGTACGTTGAGCTATGAGTAAGCACAGAGTATCAGTGCGAAACGTCAGTTGTGTCTCCCGTTTTTCTTTTTGCTGTGGATTGTAGTGTATTCCCTTTTTATAAATAAGGAACATTTAAGAAATCTTTTTCCTGGAGTGCGGCTGTCCAAAATATCTTTTAGTTCTTTATATTGTTGACTATGTTAGCCATGGTTGACCCTTTTTATATTTTTTCAGAATTTCCGTTTAAATTTGACCTCAGGACTTTCAAAATATAATTTTATGCTTAATCCACCTTAAAAACATTTAGTAGTTCCATCTTTTTAAAAAAAATCATATGATATCAGTGTTGCCAACCGTCAGTATTTTTACTGGCAGTCAGTAAAAACCGGGTGCTTTTCTCCTGCCAGTAAATGGCAGTAAGAGGAAAAGGTTGCCAGTAAAAAAATATGGCTGTGACGCTTCGCTCAGATCTGGGCATGCGCAGCTCGGGTCTGGAGCCAGGCCAATCCAAGTGCCTGCTACAGCATGTTCAGGTGGTTACGGCGGGGGGCAGGTTTGGCGGAGCATGTCGTGTGATGTCATAGTGCAAGGGAGCCCGAGCGGAGCAGCCAGAGACTCGTGTGCGGGTCGGGAGTATGGCAAGCCAGGAGCAGGACGTTCGGTGCTGTTTGGACTGGAGGGGACTGAGAGGACCATCTGGCATGGAGAAAGACTGTCACTGTGACTCATGAGGGGACTTGTCAGTGATCTGTGCTCCTGCACAGTCCTGTCCCTGAGCCACTTACTTACTATATTAAAAATAAAATATATTTTTTGTCTTAATATCTAATTTAAATCACATTGCTAATTGCATATTGTACTTATTTGTAGCCGAAATACTGAAATTTGCACTTTGCGTAATTTGCACAACCGTAATTTTGTAACTTTTGGAAATGCCAGTAAAAACATGGCCGTGTCAGTACATTTTAGGTGTTGTGTCAGTAAATTTCAATCTGGTAGGTTGGCAACACTGTATGATATTCAGCATTACGCTGTGGAAGAATGGTTTACCCTGATCATGTGGACACTGCCCGCTTGCTGGGAATAGAGTCCAGGGGCAGCAACAAGACCAAGCGATTTATTTAGATCTGTTCAGTGTTTGGTCTCAATTACTGAAAGAGGTGTGACTGATGTCAAGTGAGTGGATTCACATGAATGAAAACATTTAGGCTTCATGTACACTGTTGCAGGTAAACGGATGTTTCGGAGCAGTTGGTGTTTTTTTTCAGTTGCACCTGAACTCTTTATGTTATCTTATCAGTACATGTACACAGGGTCGTTTATAGTCATTTTTAGGCAGTTAAGTTTAGAATGCTTTCAGGACAGATGTTCAGAGGCATTTGAAAGTCCTGTAAACTCGCGTTTAGCCGTGTTTCATTTACAGTCACTTTTCATTTTTGACTGTTTGAGGAAAAAAAAAATGCGGCATGTAAAGGTGGCAAAACGTATGTTTTTAAATGTCGGTTACTATTTGTCAAGTTAAATCATTCAGGAGAGGGTGTAAAACATCCCGTGTACAATAAGCTTAAAAAAAGACCCTACAGAACCCATAGGAGTGAGTGGAAGGGGTGGACTACACCTTGAATTTAACTTTAAGTAACATTGTCAACAAATAGGGGAGGGGGGACATTAATTTAACAGTAAATTGTCTACACTTATTTTTTAAAGCTATTTCAGTATCTAAGTGCTTTGAAACCACTTCTTTACTTTTAAAAGGATAATAAATGTAAAGCCATTTTTCAGTTTTACAGAGCGGAACAAAATGTGCTGTTGCTGAAGGCTGACAATGGTAAATGAGAAAAAGGAAATGGTTTGGATAATTAGAGAATATTTTTCTTGTCAATGCAAAACACAATCAATAACAAAAAATACGTTTTTTTTTACTGCTAGCCATAGGAGGTTTTCTAGAACATGTAGGGATAATCCAATATTCCTTACAATAATCTTGATTCTAAGGGTAACAAACAATTTCAGAAATGTGCTTCTGGAAGACAAATAGAACAATGCTAAAACAAACCTTGCAATCTATGATGCTGGAAAATGGCCACTGCTTGCAAGCAATCCACTGAATATAAACAAATATAATCCATTGTGCTAAGTGGAACTTGAATGTAATCCAACAAAACTCTTATACATTAACTAGTGCAAGTCTGTATTGCACAATACTCATAAATCAATATAGACATAAACCAGCGCTACTCATTGCTCCTAATTCAGAAGAGGCTCACAACCATTACCAGAAGTAGGAAATTCACTCACCAAAATAGGCGGCTCCTAAAGTTATATGGTCATGTTAATAGGTATATAAATCACAGCGCTAGGTGATAACTAGGGTTGTCCCGATAACACTTTTTTAGGATCGAGTACAAGTACCGATACTTTTTTTCATGTAGTCGCCGATACCGAATACCGATACTTTTTTTAAATGTCATGTGACAGTTTTCAAACCACAATACAGACTAAGGATATTTTCTTTAGAATTATGAAGAACTCTAACTCAAGACATTATAAAAGAATAAAAATGAGTAAAAATGAATAAAAATGTTTTATTTGCTTGTCACGCAGTAGTAAAAAACTCAAAGAATTTTCATAGAACATGTTGATAAATACAAAAAAAGTATTCTATTTAGGTATCGGGAGCATTTGCGCGAGTACGAGTACTCCCGCAAATACTCGGTATCGGTCCCGATACCGATACTAGTATCGGTATCTGGACAACCCTAGTGATAACTAATGTGATCCTTAAAAAAAACACATAAAAACCTTTACAGTCCCAACATGTTATGTGTTCATAAGTGCTCTTGCTTAATATTGGAAAATCTGTGCTCCATAGACTTGTGGTCAGACAGGGTCACCCCCAATAGGTGTAAACTCACCCCTAGATGTTGATCAACTATCTCTTGTATGGTCGCTTAGGCATGTGGGGAGACACCTGGATGAATCCGTTAGAGAAAATAACCGCTCAGTAGTCTTCAAAGAACCTCCTCACTGGAACCAAACCATGGGTGGCGGCAATGCAATAGTGATGCAAAAATACGAAGGAAACTTGGACAGCCACACTCCAAAAATGTTCTTTTAATTAAAATCGATCACAAAATAAACATGACACAGCAAAAAAATTGGAACAAAAGCTAAAGTTTCGCACTGTAGATTCAGTGCTTAGTCATAGCTAGTACTAGCTATGACTAAGCACTGAAGCTACAGTGCGAAACGTTAGCTTTTGTTCCAAATTTTTTTTGCTGTGGCAGGTTTATTTTGTGATTAATTTTAATTAAAAGAACATTTTTGGAGTGCGGCTGTCCAAGTTTCCTTTTGTATTTTTGGAAGAATCCGTTGCTGGCAACTCTTGCACTGGATATACCTCACATGAATAGGGGAAACCTCATTGCGTAAAACTTTTTTTAATCTTATTGGGCAGGGGTCAAAATTTCAAGTCCTGAGCTACTAGCCGGGCCTCAAGAGTTACTCGCCACCAGTTGCCCCACCTAATTCATACACTGCCCTGCGCCTAAAACACGCCCTTGTAGATTATCTCATGGAATGACAATGTTTTATGCAGAATCAAGTTACAAAATTAAATATTACCAACAACAACTTTAACAAAATGGGACAGGGCACTGGGGGCAGACCAGAGGGACAGGGCACTGGGGGCAGACCAGAGGGACAGGGCACTAGAACTGGGTCTCTTCCCCATTCTCTTGCGGTCTCCTCTGCAACTCCCATCCATCCTCTCTCTCTCTCCCCCATTCATCTCATCATCAGGAGCCTGTGTGTGCGGCTCCACGCTTGCATGTCCCCACTTCCCTCTTTTATTCAGGCTGGCAGAGAGTAGAGGAGCTGCAGCACAGCGGGAGGGAGTACAATCCAGCGCTGAGATCCACACAACTGCACAGCCATTGACACGTTAGCACAGCGCACACTGACAGCGCACAGCACACATTGAGACCAGTCTGTTCACAGTGCTTAGGCTAAACTGTTGGACACTTACATAGAGCACAATGAGAAGAAAACTGCACAAACTAGAAGGCTGCCGCTCTCATGTCAGGGCAACTTTCAGTGAGCGCTGCACCGGAGTGGTAATTTTTGCAATCCTCCACCTCACTCATTACTTTCTGCTCTCCAGCTACATTGGTCGGGGCCCGGGGGAGGGGGGCAGGCTCAGAGAGGTCATACTGTTAGGTCCCATGGCTTAATGAGAATTGTAAGGAGAGCACCTGTGTACTGCTCTGCCTGAGCGTGGCTCAACAGACTACTTTTCCCAAGCATGCACCTTTCCTCTTCGGCCACCAATCTCATCGGGACTCTAAGTGTAGGCACAGATTGGAGGGAGATTGGTCATGCAGCCCTGTCATCACTCGCCCCCAGCTTAAATCCACTCGCCAAATGCTAGTAGGCGAGTGGAAATTTTGAGGGCTGTTATTGGGTAAAAGCAAATATGAGATTACACTTGCATGCAACGGTGCTCAAAATCCTGGCACCCGGTGTGTATAGCATGCGATTTTTAGGGGAAATCAGCCCGTAATCTGCTGGTGACTGCTACCAGCGGATTGGCTTGATTTCCGGAAGTTGCGTGGACGAACGTGTGACCAAAAAGAGACTTGATTGCGTCAATCGCGAAAGATGCAGCAGAGGGGGGAGAAGGCAAATAAGCAAAGCCTTCCCTTTTTGTTGGAGCTCTGCTTTAACTATTGCATGTTGTTCCCCGATTCTTTATATATTATTGTGCGGGGTCATTGCCAAGTCTACAAAAGACCTGGGGCTAGAGCCCATAGCAGCGAAGTGAAGAGTCAAACGCTTGGACGGAATACACATGTATAGAATATACACACACACACACACACACACACACACACACACACACACACACATACATACATACATATATATATATATATATACATACACACATACATACACACATACATACACACACACACACACATATATATACACATACATACATACATACATACATACATACACATATACATATATACATATATTTATTGTCACAAACCTGAGTGCGGATCCCCTCTTTCATTGAGGTCCCCAGAGAGCCCCTCTTACATCAGGGTCCCCCAGAGAGCCTCCCCATACATCAGGGTCCCCCAGAGAACCTCTACATACATCAGGGTCCCCCAGAGAGCCTCCCCATACATCAGGGTCCCCCAGAGAGCCTCCCTTACATCGGGGTGAGAGAGAGGGGGGTAGATGAAATGGGGTGAAAGAGAGAGAGGGGTTGGCTGATAGGGGGGTGAGGGAGGGTGAGAGAGAGGGGGCTGGATGAGAGACACCCTAGCCCTGCCTACAGTCCCTACTGTCCCAGCCCATGTCTGTGTGGGTAGGCGTGTGTGATCAACCTAGCCTGTTTTCGTCCTGTTCCAGTCACAGAGAGCTGGGAGAGGAGGTTGGAGGATTGTGGGTTCTGGGAGGCGCTGGGGATGCTGCTCAGGGTGGCAGCGAGGCCTCATCTTCTCTCTCTCACTCCCTCCCTCCTGGGCTCTTCCCGGCTGCCCAGGCCTCCCCCTCCCCATTTGATGTAGCTGCTCTGCACCCCATGCTGCCACTGAACCAGCAGCAGGACACTCCAGTCCAGGAGTCCCAGGACCATGACTCTTTAGGGGAGGAGGAAGTGCAATCCTCCTTTGAATGATGGGCAGAAAGAGAGTAGTGGCCGTGACATCACTGGTTGCTAGATGATGGCGGCTCTAGCAACCAGTGCCCAAGAGTAGAGTCAGGTGGAGGCGGAGCCAGCGCTACCATGGCTCAGTCCACCCCTGTCCCCTGTGTTCTGGACCGGGACATACTGCACCCACCCGGTAAGAGACTCTGGGCTATGGGCCCCAGACTCTGGGCTATAGCACCAATAGCCACTCCCTAGCGATGCAACTGCTGTTGTAAGTCTGCAGTACACATCAGAAGATTGTTCATAGCAATCCCAACCAATAATAAGGAACAAGCCTTTCTAAAGAAAAATATAAATGTTCAGCAAGTAATGGATCCCATGCTTTCTGATAGGACCTCTTACAGTAGTAAAAGTGCACAGTTATTTTATTCATAGTCAACCGCAAACATCTATTGCTTTTTGCCAATTTTTTAAGAAACTAGACAGTCTTGGCCTTCTTCTACTGTTGGGCTCATTAGACATAGTATTGTCTTCTATGGCAAACAGTTGTGCACCCTATTTCCATATTGTTAAAACTGACATTTTCCAGAATGTTTCTCCAGTTTCTTCCATCCCAGTGGATTTGTTTCATCACCTTTCCTGCGGGAACATGACACCAGGGATCTCTTTTACAACTGATAACCTACATTTATTGAGAAAAAAAACAAAAATTTCAAAGATGTGCACAAATCAAACAAGTAAAAATTAATCCCATCAGTCTAAAACTAACAGCATTTTGACTGGATACAGACAGATCGAAATGTATCTGGTTCAGCAGGGCCCAGTTGAATATCAATGTGTGTGTCGGCCTTGTTCCACAGAAGTCAAATGCTAGATTACTTTCTGTCGAACAATCTCGCTGGAAAACTTTCATTGATAATAGGCTGCAGCTGCTGATCTGTGAATTCTGACAGCAAAGAGTTCCCAAATTTAAATAAAGTGTCCCGGTGGGGGAATTCCTCCATCCACCTCACTTATGTGGATGCAGCCCGAGGGCTGAATGAAAAAAAAAAAAAAAACTAGCCTTAGGCAGAAGCAAATCTAGTGAGATTTGTTATCTAGTTAAATAATTATTTTGCTCCCTAAATCCCCCTAAAATGCACAAAAATGTGCTAATCAGCTTGTAGAAAGAACGTTTGAGTATTTATTTAACACTATAAAATTCCCAGGCGTTCTAAACTGCAGATCATGGTTAGATTTTTATAAATAACTAATAATTGAAATACGCCTCCATCAGCAGAATTATGCCCTGGAGTATTCTGATTTTCACAAGAATGGTCTAATGCCATTTACAGATGCTGCCTACTTACTACAATTTAAGAGACGCCATTTAGTACAGTTGGAAAACATTTTAGGAAAACGGAACACTTTCACAAATAAATATCATACATTATTGTAAAAAAAAATAAACTTAAAGTGGTTGTAAAGCCTTAAGGTTTTTAATCTTAATGCAGTCTATGCACTAGGGGAAAAAATACTTTCTGTGCTGCAGCCCCCCCCCCCCCCCGACCCACCCTTTTTCTTACCCGAGTCCATCCGATCCAGCGATGTGCATGAGCACAGCGGCTCCAGTGGTGCAGCCACATGTTCCATTAAAATCGGTGACCGGGGCCCTCACATTTCGTGATGAAAATGACATCCCAACGCCCATCTTGGTATACCCTGCCGTAAGCCAGCAGCGGACATCTTGTTACACCCAGCCCATATAGTCTGGGCTGGGTGTAATGAGATGTCCGCTGCTGCTTACTGTGGCCGAGTGCAAGGTGTACCAAGATGAGCGTTGCAGCAAATAGCATTGCAAAATCCTTCCTTTCCTCTCATCATTCATTTAATTTATTATACCAGGCCAGCAATTTCCAATCAGTTCTGCATTTCAGTGTATGTCCATCAGTGCCACCTATCAGTGCTCGTCAGTGCTGCATATTAATGCCACGGTTACTTGACATTAAAAAAAGTGAGTATTGGTAATCGGTATCGGCGAGTACTTGGGAAAAAAAAGGTTTGGGATTGGGAACTTGTACACGGTCTTAAAAAAGTGGTATCAGGACAACCCTACATTAGACTGAACTCCTATGCTGTTTCTTAAAGTGACTGTAAAGCTTTTTTTAAAATATCAAACATGTCATACTTGCCTCCACCGTGCAGTCCCTTTTGCACAGAGTAGCCCCTAATTCTGGGGTCCCTCGGCGGCTCTCCCTCTCATCAGATAACCCCCTAGGAGAAGCACTCTCCTGGGGGTTATCTTGCGGGCGCGCTCCCGAGTCAAGCATTCTGCGTCCATAGCCGCTGAATGTGTAGGGCCCTCTGATCCTTCCTGTATTGAATTGTATTGTAACTATAATGTCTTCCCTGATGTTGTAAAGCGCTGCGTAAACTGTTGGCGCTATATAAATCCTGTATAATAATGTGTGACTCGGCTCTGCCCCCGGCGCCCGTGTCATTGTATTTGATTGACAGCAGCGGGAGTCAATGGCTGCACTGCTATCAATCTATCCAAACAAGAGCCAGGACCCCATGAAGAGAGGGACAGCACATCACCACCGAATGATTTCAAGGGGTCAGGTAAGTAAAACGGGGGGGGGGGGGGCTGGGTGGCCTGTGACTGCCAGAATTTTTTTCACCTTAATGCATTAAGGTGAAAAAACACAAGGGTTTGCAACCTAAGGCCCCTTGCACACGATCGGATCCGCCTGTCCATTTTGCAGGTGGATCCAATCAGGCCACCTATTGACTTCTATGGGGAGGCGGATGTCAGGCACTGAAAGGCAATGTCAGGCCGCCGACTCCCACCTGGCATCCAATAAGATCCACTGAAAACAGATGGCGATATGTTAGCCATCTGTCCAGCGGGTCAGATCGGATGAAACCGGACAGGTCAGTTTTCATCTGATCTCCCAATAGAGGAGAGCGGGACTCTGACAGGTCCGTCTCAGCACAGTGGACGGAGACGGACCTGTCATCGGCCTGCTCAGCGGGTACCAACGGAGCGATCCCCGCTGAGCTATCGGAGTCCGTCAAAATGGATTTGTCCTGTGTTAAAGGGACCCAACACCTTGTGTAGATAAAAAAAAAAAAAAACCTCTTGCTGCAATACTCACCCTACCTTACTTCTCTGCCATCCAGTGCCAGTCCTCTTCCTGATTTAATAATGGCTAAATTCAACCACTTTCTTTGAGCCCAGGCTGTTAGGGAAGTGTTACAATGTCATTACCATTTCCCTGTGCACCTAGCATATCTCAGTGACCAATAGGAGCACACCCTGCAGACAGACGGACAGATCCTAGAACCAAAATATGAATAATGTCTAAGAGGGGAATGGAGGAGGATTTTGTGGATAACAAAAAGAAACAGCATCCAGTGGCCAAGGCTTTAAAAGATTAAAATGTTTGACAGGTTAATTTTAAACTACCATACATATCCACCAATGACTGATCATGAAGACCAATCCAGGAGCTGGCTGCTGGCCTGCCTGTAAGACAGCGAAAGGCACATAGCAAACACTCCAAGCACAGGGCCATTGTTGCTAAAATGCCTAATGCAATAGTGCTTAGACATCAAGATCGAGGACCCAAAAAGACAGCATGTACAACTTCTGTTCCACCCATGGACACTTGTGTAAAAATCCACATCGGAGAGAGACACGGAGGAGAATTACAATTTCTAGCTCAAGTAAAATGCAACATTCTGCTCTTATTGCAAGCTACTGATTTGATGGTTGGTAATATATAATGGTAGTTGTGTATAATGCAAAAAAACAAAAACAAAAAATCATGCTGTTCAAAATAGAGAATTTGGGCTTTAATTTTCACTAGGATAGTCACTTTATATGATAGTGTCAAGACTGATGGACCCTCGATCCCTAGACTATTATTTTTACTGCTCCAAGAAACCCATAGTTCAGTATACAAGATGCTAAAACCCCTTCTAAACAGGAATAGATTTTGCTAGTAAAGCCATATTGGCCTATGGAGAAACTGTTACATTTTGCATGCAATACATTTCTTTCATTCGATCATTATTGGTTACAAAAGACCAACTCAAACCGAAACATTTTTTTACTTTTAGATAAAAAAAAGCTTCAGGTTTTCATTCATGTATACAGTATGTCCCTACTGAGAATATTTCCTCAAATTTTCTTAACCTCCCTGAATGCGGTACAATGTTTTGCATGGAAATTTGGCATTTTATATTGTAGAAATGATAGAACTGGGGAATCAATATAAGTGCGCCCTGCTGATAACCCACCACTGCGCTTATCTGGAAAGAATACCTGAGCGAACCTAGCTGCTGTTTTAAATAAATAGTGAATGGAAAGAAAAATAATTCTCTAATCCTGTACACCAAGTGTCAGTACAAATTAACAGCGCTGATAGAATATACTAATACTCTACTAAATATACAATAATGTGCATAAATTACACAAACATGCACAATATATATAAAATGATATGAGTATATATCACAAACATGCGATTGGATATAACTAGGTGTAAATAAATTGAACCCGTGATACGACTAAATGACGTGAAGTAGCAAAAAAAGTTCATAAGGTATAGGAACAGTGATCGTTCCAATCTTCAAGGACTTCCACCACACCTCAAGTGTTTAGTGCTCCAGTCACCCATCAAAATGGCCACTCACCGCAACAATATGCCTTACACTCTCGTGCTTGGCTAATGAGCATATACCCCAAATCTCTCCGATGTGTCACCAATTTGCATGATCCAGTGATGAGATCCACAGATTTTCCAAATGAATACAAAAAAGAGGAAAGTGCACAATAGTGTAAAAACGTTTAACCAGTTTAATAAAAACACTCAGTACAAGCTCCAAAAGTTGCACTCACAAACGAAATTAAAATGCAGGCAGTGAATCACAGCAGCAAATGTGTTAACTCCAAATCCTTAGCTGACAAACGGTGGTCATGGCGGACCCACGATCAACCAGACACTCTCACCGCAATCTTGGCACTGCACCCCACTCGAACAGAACTTGCTCGCTCAGATATCCAAACAGCCCAAAGGTAAACACTACTTGTCCTTAGCGTGTCACATAGTTTCAAATGCTGATTAAACTAAAATAGAGCGACAATATTGAAAAAAAAAAAAAAAAGCAATATTTTTTCCCTTTTGCTATAATAAATATCCCCCGCAAAAAAATATATATATATATATATATATATATATATATATATATATATATATATATATATATATATTCCTCAAAAAAAAAATTGCAATAAGCGCTTATTGATTGGTTTGCACAAAAGTTATAGCGTCTACAAAATAGGGGATAGTTTTATGGCATTTTTATTAATATTTTTTTTTTTTTTTTACAAGCAATGGCGGCGATCAGTGATTTTTATTGTGACTGCGACATTATGGCAGACAAATCAGACACTTTTGACGCTATTTTGGGACCATTGTCATTTATACAGCGATTAGTGCTATACAAATGCACGGATTACTGTGTAAATGACACTGGCAGGAAAGGGGTTAACCACTAGGGGGCGAGGAAGGGGTTAAGTGTGTCCTAGGGAGTGATTCTTACTGTGTGGGGGCTGGGCTACATGTGACAACACTGATCACTGCTCCCAATGACAGGGAGCAGAAGATCAGTGTCCTGTCACAAGGCAGAACAGGGAGATGCCTTGTTTACACAGGCATCCCCCCGTTCTGCAGCTTCGCATCACGATCACGGGACACCGGCGGACACAGAGTGCATGGTCACGGAGCTTGTGGCAGGGGCGCACGCACACCCGCACGGCACGAAATTCAAAGCAACGTATATGTACACGTTGTTTTGCGCAGTCGTGCCATTCTGCCGACATATATAGTCGTGACATGGTCGGTAAGTGGTTAAAGTAGCACTATGCTCTCCCATTAAAATAAGATGCTCTGCAGCACTCAATTAGTCCAGCTGCACTTACAGTTTTCTCTGAATCCCCCTGCAAAGTCCCACAAACACCTGCGCAGTCTGCCAGCAAAGTCTGACTGATGCAGCGTCCTGTGAAGATGTGGCAACAATGCTGCACAGCTACTGAATTTAGAGCAGCATTGCCACTCTCATCCTTGCTTTACAGTGGGATGAAAAATGTTGCGGGGGTATGGCCATCAGCATCGTCATTGCTGATGCACAACTTGGTAGCTTTTCATTCAGCAATTGGCCACATCCGTCTCCTGCCCTTTTCTCCTTTTAATAATAAATAAAATAATTTCCCCTTCCCTCCCCCATATTATTCAATTAAAAATTAAAACCCCAAAAAATGTGTGCACATACTTATGCGCAATCTTGCACATATGGGCGCACACACACATGCGCATAGTCAGTACCATCTGTTATGCACCATAAACCTCCTCCTTCCTTTTCCTTCCCTCACCCTATCCTAATATGTACGCCTTTAAACAATAACATAAAATAACTTTTTATCCCATCTAATCTTAACGTCTTAATAGTTTTATAATCTAAAATGACCATTTTATGCTTGTTCTCATCCCCAAACTTTGTTTAATTGAATTTAACCTTGTCATCCATCGGCAGCGTGCAGCTCCATGCACCGTCCGTTGCCGACACTTCCTTTTCCCCTCCCTCCCCATAGTTAATACTGTGTATATCTTCGGTCCGGCCCCCTCCCCTCCCTGTTCCTCCCCCTCTCCTTGCACATCAAGTTCTAGTCCTTCCTCTCCATATGTTAAACATATATGCTAGTGCCGCTCTTATCCCGCCTTGGTTCACGCCCCCACACGCTCACTGCCACCCATGCTCCGCCCTGGTTCACGCCCCCACACACCTTCCGTCACCGCCCCCCTTTCCCTATAATAACTCAGTCCCATTCCCCACACAAGTCAGCTTGACAAAGGAGCGCGACTGCCGCTTCATCGCAGTACACCCGCTCAGGAAACGCGTCGCACGCCAGTGACGTCACTGCCCTCAGACTGCTGCAACTTTGAATAATCTAGCCTTGCTTTGAAGCTCCCCCACTGGCTTCAACACTTCACAGCGGTGAAGGAGGTCTCCATACAGCACAGCGCCCCAACAGGAAAAGGATTAAAGTGACTGACCTGATGACTTCTTCTAAGGATTTTTGTACAATGCCTATTTGAACTCTACCAAATGTGAGTTGCCTGTACTTATTTATCCATTAAATTGTTTTAAACATCTACACTTAGAGGCGCCACATCCAATTCAGCCCACTGCTTTTTGGATTGACCTCACAGACGCTGTTGAATAAATCCTCCCACTGTGAGCTGCAGTGCCTGGGAGGGGAAGAATGTGTTGCACAAAAGGAGGGAGGATTTGACTCAGTCAGGGAAAGTAATGGAAGTTTTTTTTTTTACTTTAGGAGACTTGAGCATCACACAGTAAACAGATTTGCTACTTGTTTAACCTGTCATACAGGAGCCTTTAGTTGTACTTGAAATCCTCTGTCAGATTTTATTGCTGTCCTGTTTTCCCAGCTCACCTCTCTAGGTTCTTCAAGGACAAGACAAAACCTAGGGGACATTTCTCATATGTGAACAAGATATGAAAACCTGACAATTAAACCTTCCCTTCTGACTGGAGCTCAACTTTAGCACAAACCTGAAAGTTGTGCCGACTACTTCCATTCAGCCATTATCTCACAAATGCCTCATGAACATATGGCACCGTCAACAGCCATACACTAATCATTGCAAAAAATGGACATCCATGTTTCCAGGGATCCTGTGATAGAATAAACAATCACTAAGCGCACATTCTATCTATAGAGTATATTGTTTCGGTAACAAATGTCTTCTAATTGTCAAGCACGGAAAACAAAATATATTTTAGGCACAGATGAAATGCAAATGATCTTTCATGAAATTACATGCATGCATTACTTAAACTTCGCACTCTCTAAAAAGTTGGACTGCAGTCAAAGCTGAACAAAACATGTTCTAATTCCTGTGTGGAGCATCAGATCTTAACAGATGGCAACTAATCAGTAAACAAGTTATGCGATAATCAAAATGCACTTCTAGGTCTATCCATAAATACGTATGAGCAAATCGGTTGAAACTCCGACTTCGAGAAGGGCAAAAAAGTAATGGAACCATCAATAAATGCCAATGTGTTCCAAACAAATCTGCTTGTTTTTTATATCTTGACTTTAATTCAGAATTTATTAAATCATTTCCAAATAGCACATTTGCAATCTATTTAAAAAAAGAAGCAATTTGACGGAGGCAGTAGAATTTGTTTGCAATGAGAGTAGAGTAAATGGAGTCAAAAACCTAAAGGCACGCTTTTCTGTACTTAAAATGTGTGCAGTTTTAAGAATGTGTTTTCATGCATTGTGACATTTTAGAACTACTGAAGAACTTTTTGTAAGCATTTTTTATATTATACTTTCATAGGAAAAGAGAACGGGTATTTTGTTCCTGTACATCAAGGCAGTTCACTATATAGCATTTTATTTGCATTGATTGTCATTGTGAAAGGCTTACTAGTAGTTATAGAAGAACCAATGCTTAGATTAAGCCGCCCTCCCCCATTTGTCTCCTGTTTTCTTCTAATTGCCTCGTCCTCTAACTTAAAAGTACATAACAATCAAAACTTTTTTGGGGGGTTTTGGACTGTAGCGGGGTTAGAACTAGGGTTGTCCTGATACCGATACTAGTATCGGTATTGGGACCAATACAGAGCATCTGCGCAAGTACTTGTACTCACACAAATGCTCCCGATGCCTCACTCAATACTTGGTCAGCGGGCGGAGGTTTGGAGCAGAAAGGGCAGGCAGAGTTTGTGAGCGGATAGGGCGGGTGGAGTTTGTGAGTGACCATGGCGGGTGGAGTTTGTGAGCGACGAGGGCGGGCAGAGAGGGCAGGGAGAGTTTGCAAGCGGAGAGGGCAGGTGTAGTCTGTGAGCGGAGAGGGCGGGTGGAGTGGGCGGGACGCATCCATAGGCGGAGTCAGTGGGGCGGAGAGCGAGTCCTCAACTAGGTAAGCTGGAAGTGTGTAGGGCGCAGCCGCATCAGGATTGGCGACGGTCAGCTTGGACATCGGGACGCCCAACTTTGTACACCCTGCACTTGGCCACAGTAAACCAACAGCAGACATCTTGTTACACCCAGCCCATATGTCTGCTGATACTTACTGATGCCGAATGTAGGGTGTACCAAGATGGGCGTCACAGCATAGCATTTCAAAATTCATGTCATTTATTGCGGCATTTCAGTGCCAGCCACATGTCAGTGCCATCAGTGCACATACGTGCAGACTATCAGTGCCATCCATCAGTGCCAGCCAACTGTCAGTGCCAGTGCCCATAAGTGCTGCCCATCAGTGTCAAGTGCCAACTATCAGTGCCATCCATCAATCATTGCCACCTGTCAGTGCCGCCCATCAGTGCTAGCCACCTGTCAGTGCCAGCCATTAGTGTCCATAAGTGCCACCTGTCAGTGCCAGCCACCTATAAGTGCCGCCTATCAGTGCCATCTTTCAGTGCCCCTCAGTCAAACTGTCACATGACATTAAAAAAAGTATCGGTAATCGGTATCAGGGAGTACATGAAAAAAAGTATCAGTACTTGTACTCGGTCTTAAAGTGGTATCGGGACAACCCTAGTTAGAACAGTTGACATTGTGGATGGATTTCTTCTGTCTTCCGGTTTTGGCTATGGGACAAGACGCAAAGAGAAATCTCAGAAATTAGACCAGGGTTACAACTCTCTTAAATTCCTTTAGCTCTAATATAATTTGCTTAAAAGACCCAAATTATATTTACCTATCAGCAGCTCCAGTCCTAGGACACACTGCAGTAATGACAGGGGGTTAGGTTAGCGAGTTGCATGTGGGCAGTGGGATCTGTATTCTAGCAGAGCCACTAATTGGCTTTTTTTTGCCTGAACATCAAGCGTTGACACATACCACACTAGAGTGGTGTTCCAGGGCCATTAGCCACTGTAAAGCCGACCACAGGCGATCTGTGGACTGTTCAGCAGGGACAGTCTGAATTTTGATCACTGTGTCCCCATCTCTGTTCAAAAGAAGTTGATCATTTGATAGACTTCCCTCAAACAAGCTGCAAATACTGCCCAGGTGGGGAGATTCCTCCATCCACGAATTTGTTGCAAAATGAAAAAATAAATAAATACACATCTATAGCCATCTTAAGCCTAGAGGTGCTGATAGGTATCACAGAGAACCGTATAAGAAAACAAGAATAATGGCCCAGATTCACAAAAGAGATACGACGGCGTATATCCTGATACGCTGTCGTATCTCTGTTTTAGGGTCTTCCTAACTATGCGACTGATTCATAGAATTAGTTACGCATAGTTAGCCCTAAGATCCGACAGGTGTAATTGAATTACACTGTCGGATCTTAGGATGCAATACCTCGGCCGCCGCTGGGGGGAGTTCGCGTGGTAAACCAGCGTCGGGTATGCAAATTAGTAGTTACGGCGATCCACGGCGGTTTTTCGCATTCGCTGCTAGTCTAGTTTCCCGTCGCAAAGTTAGTCGTCGTTTTTGCTGCCTTAACTTTACACAGCCCACGTATGTGCTGTATAAAGTATGGCCGTCGTTCCCGCGTCGAAATTTGAAAATTGTTTGTTCTTGCGTAAGATGTCCGGGAATACGAAAGTACGCTACGCACGTCGCCGTTCGAAAAAATGACATCACTTCGCGCAAAGCACGGCGGGAATTTCAAAACGGAGCATGCGCAGACGCCCCTTTAAATTACGCCGGAGGCCGCTAAGCGTAAGTTTTCATGCAAGTGCTTTGAGAATCAGGCACTTGCGATGAAAACTTGCGGCGGTGTAACGTATCTATGATACGTTACGCCGCCGCGATTCTACGTGAATCTGGGCCATAGTTTCCAAGGGCTTTTAGGCAGCTTAGAAAGTCAGACTACTACATCATAAAATATGTAAAAAAAAGTTCCTTTATATTAGTACAAATTGTGAAATTAAACATTTTGCATGAGCTCTGGTATGCATGACCTCCATATAAAATGAGATATCCAATTATACAGTGGCAGATAACAATACGTGAACATTTCAAACTAGGTGTTATCACTAGAAAACCCGAAAACACGTCAGCATTATTGTTTTATCGTCACTTTGATGTACCAATAAAATGACACTTCAAGGACTACAGTTTTGTAGGCTCTTCTAACTACTCATTCAAATCTTCCTCATGGGGGGGGGGGGGAGATAAGGACATCTAAATCATGAAACATGTCAAAATAAGACGGTTACATGTAAGAGAGTATATATATATATATATATATAGATTTTTTGTAATGCTGGCTTTCTTCTGGTTACTCGACCATGCAGCCCATCTTTCTTCAAGGGCCTCCTTATTGTGCATCTTCAAACAGCCACACCACATGTTTTCAGAGGGTCCTGAATGTCACCTGAAGTTATTTGTGGGTTTTTCTTTGCATCCCGAACAATTTTCCTTGCAGTTGTGGCTGAAATTTTAGTTGGTCTTCCTGACTGTGGTTTGGTTTCAACAGAACCCCTAATTTTCCACTTCTTTATTAGAGTTTGAACACTGCCGATTGACATTCACAATTCCTCGGATATATTTTTATATCCCTTTCCCGTTTTATACAATTCAACTACCTTTTCCCGAAGATCTTTTGACAATTCTTCTGCTTTCCCCATGACTCAGAATCCAGAAATGTCAGTGCAGCACTGGATGAAAGATGCAAGGGTCCATCAGGAGTCCAGCAACTCATTGACATTTTATACAAACACACTAATTAGAAGCAAACATATTACAGGTGAGGGTGGTTACCTTTAATAGTCATTCAAACCCCTTTGTGTCAACTTGTGTGAATGTTATCAGGCCAAAATCACCAGGGTATGTACATTTTTGATCAGAGTAATTTTGCTAGTTTTTTATTATGAGTAAAAAGAGTAAACACAGTTGATTGATAATAAATGGCTTCAGCCGAACACTAACCATGAGTGAAAACTGTTTTTGTGATATCATTCATATTTTCTGAAAAATGGCCAAGAAATCATAAATTCTGCCAGGGTATGTAAACTTATGAGCACAACTGTAACTGCAGTTGTATAAAAAAAATTGTTTGTAGGGTCATTTTCAGACATTACAGGATCTACTACAACAAAAATATCCTTGTAATCATATAGCCAAACCAAGTTTTTACAACTTCATAAAAACGAGCCACTGCCTAGTGTTAAACTATGGCTCAAAGCCAACTGGAAATGTTCTGTATTAATTATCAGTTTTTCACAAGGATTACAAAATGGCTGCCAAAAACAGTCTTATGACGGCTTCTGAATCACAACTGACTCATGCTGTCACTGGTAAAGTGCAAGGAAATGGAACCAAGTTTGCAATCAGTCAAACACAGACAAGCCTTGTCATAATAGAGGAGGGATGGAGGGGTCAGAGGATATAAATGCATGTACTGCTGACCTTCAAGAAAAAATGATGGTGGAAAATGTGTCTGCAGTTCATTAGGAAAATAAAACTGAGACTGCTCAATGAAAAGGAATATTTCTCAGCGCAAAATAATAAATCCATTAGAGAAAAAAAAAGGACAGTAAAAAATAAAAAATGGTTGCAATAGTAAAAACTGAATTGTATTTATTTTAAAATATCATTGAAAAAAAAATCACACAAAAGGCATAGTTACAATTTAAAGCGCAACTCCAATGTTTGTTTTATTTTGCTTATATTGTAAGCCATGCTATCTTTTTTTCCCCAATGTCTTCTTTCCCTCTATGCATCTTATTGTCATCATGGCACCGTTCATAAATCTTCACTACTTGAATAGACTGCAGCACACTTCTGACTGCATGACGCACAGTGTAGCCGCTTCCTTTGCAGCCTGGCTATTAAGGATGACGTCACAACTCCGACGCCACCTTTGCGTGAGCAGAACAAGTTGCAGATCTGTGTTACGGCACCTCCAACCAGCCCCCACTATTCTGTAGGTGCAATACCTACTGGGAAACACAGGGCCAGATTCACAAAAGAGATACGACGGCGTATCTCCTGATACGCCGTTGTATCTCTGAGATACGATTGTCGTATCTATGCGCCTGATTCATAGAATCAGTTCCGCATAGATAGCCCTAAGACCTGACATGTGTAATTGACTTACACCGTCGGATCTTAGGCTGCAATTCTAGGCCGGCCGCTAGGTGGCGATTCCATTGCGGTCGGCGTAGAATATGCAAATGACTAGTTACGCTGATTCACGAACGTCCGCTTTGCCCGTCGCTCTAAATTTACGTTGTTTCCGTAGAGATACGCGGCGTAAAACTAAGGGTGCCCTCTAGGTGGCCTAGCCAATGTTAAGTATGGCCGTCGTTCCCGCGTCGAAATTTTAAATTTCACGTTGTTAGCGTAACTCATCCGTGAATGGCGCTGGACGCCATTTACGTTAACGTCGAAACCAATGACGTCCTTGCGACATCATTTAGCGCAATGAACGTCGGGAAATTTTAGGGACGGAGCATGCGCAGTACGTTCGGCGCGGGAACGCGCCTAATTTAAATGGACCCCGCCCCATTTGAATTAGGCGGGCTTGCGCCAAGCGGATTTACGCTACGCCGCCGCAAGTTTACAGGTAAGTGCTTTGTGAATCAGGCACTTACGCTGTAAACTTGCGGCGGTGTAACGTAAATGGGATACGTTACGCCGCCGCAGCGTAAACGCATTTGTATGTGAATCTGGCCCAGAGTATTTAAGAAGCACACACTGAAACAAAGGTACTGTAAATCCTGTGTACATCACTAGTCTCTGCTCACAGAGTTATTTGAGGAACTGCAAGAACGAAGGACATGTGACCCCAACTGCAGATCTTCATTAAACTGTATGTAAACCTTAACCACTTCTATACCGGGCCTATTCTGGCACTCCTCTCCTACATGCAAAAATCATATTTTTTTTGCCAGAAAATTACTCAGAACCCCCAAACACTATATATTTTTTTTTAGCAGACACCCTAGGGAATAAAATGGCGGTCATTGCAACTTTTTATATTGCATGGTATTTGCACAATAATGTTTCATGAACTAAGGAATCACAAAATAGTAAGTGCCGGTTCACACGGGGGCAACACGACACTGGGCGCGACTTTGCGATACGACTTCAGCGTGACTTCAGTGCGACTTCAAGTCGCCTCGAGGACAGGCGACTTCGCCAGTGGCCAAGCAAACAGTCAGCTCTGTGGGATGGAGGGGTTTGACCGAGAAAACTAGATTCTCTTCCTGTAAAGTTGCTTCAGTTAAGACAGGGGAACCGACATGGGTACAAGTCGCCTAAAAGTAGTACAAGAACCTATTCTGAAGTCGGAGCGACTTCAGTAGTGTGCATTAAGACGGCTCTCATTCACTTCCATGTAATTTGTCATTTCGGGCAACTTGGGGCGACACAAGTCGCCCCCCCAGGTCGCGGTAGTGTAAACCGACTCTAAAGTTAGCCCAATTTTTTTTGTATTTTCGGCCTCACCACAAAAATCTGCGTTTGAACTTTGCAAATGAACATATAGACAAGCCTGATGCATTTTGGAAACAAGTTCTGTGGACCGATGAGGTTAAAATAGAACTTTTTGGCTGGAATGAGCAAAGGTACTTTGGAGAAGAAAGGGCACAGAATTAAATGAAAAGAACCTCTGTCTAACTGTTAAGCATGGGGGTGGATCAATCATGCTTTGGGGTTGTATTGCAGCCAGTGGCACAGGGAACATTTCACGAGTAGAAGGAAAAATGGATTCAATAAAATTTCAGCAAATTTTGGATGGTAACTTGATGCCATCTGTGAAAAAGCTGAAGTTAAGAAGAGGATGGCTTCTACAAATGGATAATGATCCTAAACACACCTCAAAATCCACAGGGGATTACATCAAGAGGCGTAAACTGAAGGTTTTGCCATGGCCTTCACAATCTCCTGACCTTAAAGCGGTGGTTCACCCTCCTTGACATCATTATACCATTACATTCGGCATCGTAGCGCGAGCTACGGTATGCCGGTCTTAAATTTTTAATCCCCGTACTCACTGTGCTATCGATCATTGAAGTTTCCGACTCCCGCGGGGAATGGGCGTGCCTATGGAGAGGGAGGATGATTGACGGCCGGCTCTGGCACGTCACGCTCCCCGAAGACAGCCGGAGTAGGTCTCGGCTCTTCACGGCGCCTGCGCACAGGCTATGCGCAGGCGCCGTGAATAGCCAAGCCTATTTTGGCTATTTCCGGAGGAGCGTGACGTGCCAGGGCCGGCCGTCAATCACCTTCTCTCACCATAGGAACGCCCATTCCCCAGAATCTTCAACGATCCATAGCACGGTGAGTACGGGGATAAAAAAATGTAAGACCGGCATACCGTAGCTCGCGCTACGATGCCGAATGTAATGGTATAATAAAAAAAAATTATATTTTTTTTTTAATAGGGTGAACCCCCGCTTTAACATAATTAACATAATTGAAAATCTATGGATAGCCCTTAAAAGAGCAGTGCATGACAGACAGCCCAGAAATCTCAAAGAACTGGAAGACTTTTGTAAGGAAGAATGGGCAAAAATACCTCAAACAAGAATTGAAAGACTCTTGGCTGACTACAAAAAGCGCTTACAAGCTGTGAAAGTTGCCAAAGGGGGCAGTACAAGATATTAACTCTGCAGGGTGCCCAAACTTTTGCAGATGCCATTTTTTTGTTTTCTGTAATTTTGAAAGTGTAAATGATGGAAATAAAATCTAACTTTTTTGACATATTATAAGAATGTCTAATCTGTAATTTGATGCCTTTTGAAGATTTTTCCATCTTTCCTTGGCTTCGTTATGCACATTAATACAAATTTTTACCTGGAGTGCCCAAACTTTCGATCCCCACTGTAAGGACCCGCTCATGTACATATACGTCCTGTTTTTAAAGATGGATATTTCGGTAACGGCAGCAGCTGCTTCCACAACCGAGATATCTATCTTTTCAGTGAGCGGTCCTGTAAACGATAACGGTGGTCTCCGCAACCGATTCGCAACGAGATCACCGTTATCGGCGGTGGGAGAGGGGCCCCCCGCCGCTCTCCCGCACCCTCCGCTGCTTACCAGAGCCGTCGGCAGTGGCGGAGGCGATCGGGTCCTTCCTCCTGCTCGATAGGAATACGAGTGAAGGCAAGATGGCCCCCACCCGTCCCCATAGCATAGCAGGGCGGAAGCAACGTCAAAACGTCACTTCCGCCCATGCTTCTTAAAGCAATATTTTCTTGTTGTCATTTTTTCAAATGACAAATTTGTTTTTGCATTTAAGTCTAAATATGAGATCTGGGGTCTTTTTGACCCCAGATCTCATATTTAAGAAGACCGTCATGCTTTTTTCTATTACAAGGGATGTTTACATCCCTTGTAATAGGAATAAGAGTGATCCACTTTTTTTCAGTGTAAAAATGTATAAAATAAAAATAAATAAGAAAACAAAAAAAAAATGCGCACGCGCAGAAGCGAACGCATACGTGAGTAGCGCCCGCATATTAAAACGGTGTTCAAACCACACAAGTGAGGTATCACAGCGATCGATCAAGCGAGAGCAATAATTCTAGCCCTATACATCCTCTGTAGCTAAAAAGATGCAACCTATAGAATTTTTTTTAAAGTCACCTATGGAGATTTTTAAGGGTAAAAGTTTGACGCCATTCCACGAGCGGGTGCAATTTTGAAGCGTGACATGTTGGGTATTATTTTACTCGGCGTAACATTATCTTTCACAATATATAAAAAAATTGGGCTAACTTTACTGTTGTCTTATTTTTTTATTCAAAAAAGTGATTTTTTTCCAAAAAAAGTGCGCTTGTAAGACCGCTGTGCAAATACGGTGTGACAAAAAGTATTGCAATGACCGCCATTTTATTCTCTAGGGTGTTAGAAAAAATATATATAATGTTTGGGGGTTTTAAGTAATTTTCAAGCAAAAAAAAATACGTTTTTAATCTTGTAAACGCCAAATCTGAAAAACAGCCAAGGTCCTTAAGTGGTTAAAGGTGTTTTATTATATCTGTTTAATAGGTGCCAAAAATACCTGGTGATCCTGATAGTAATCCAGTACTGTTTAGAGTCCCGTTAACTATGCAGTCTTATCTCAAACAATACAACCATCCAGCTGCCCCTACCCTGGCTGCATGGAACAAAAATGGTCAACTCTAATCTGTCCTTATATAAGGCCATTTACCTGTCAAGGGGATGCCCACAAAAGTCCCACAAAGCGTGGGACATTTGGACTGAAGCCCCCTCCACTGATGCAAACCCTGATCTTTCCCATTAAGCAATCCACCCCTGCTTTAAAGTCACAAGTCCTGAAGATTGGTCCTGACTGGTGTAGGTGTCTTGTAGATTTAGGAGCACACTTTTAGTTTAAGTGACACTTAGGGGGAATTCGTGTTTTTGGCTGTTCCAAGTCATATTATGTAAATGTTCTGAGCTTGGGAATTTTCCAATGGGTTATGTTTTTTATTTTACCCTTTCTAAAATCTCAATAAAAATATAAAAAAAAAAAGAAAAACCAGCTCTGCTTAGCTCACATCTCTGAACAACAAGCTACCTCCCCATCTAAAAGAGTTTAGGAAAAGGGGAGGTGTTCTGTAACCATAATCCCACTTCCTGTCCTAGGGTGACAACCCTACTCCTCCATAGATACAGTACTGTGAGCGTTGGACCCCCTAGGAGAGGAAGTATATTACTGGCAGCATCACCAGGTGAAAATAAAAGGAGAAAAAAGCCTAAAAACAAAAAAATATCCCCCCCCCCTACCCCCTTCCTCATCTAAGGACTGGTAAGCTGCAATATATTGTAAACAAGCCAACACACCAAACGGCAAATCCAGATGAAAGCATTTATTAAAGTCCCACATTAGCAAGAAAACCACTAACGTTTCAAGATCAAGGGCCCACTTTTTTCAAGATGACAGGTCCTCTCTACTTGTCACCTTAATGAAGAGGGCCATTGTGCTCTCAAGAGCTCTTAAAAAACATTGGTGGTTTTCTTTATACAAGACTTCAGTAAACACTTTCATCTGGATTTACTAGTTGTCAGCACAGTCTTTATGGCATATTATGATGAACAGTCTAATTGTTTGCCGTCTGTCTCTGTAGCAGATTTTCTGTCACTTCCTGCCTGGTAAAAACAAACTCAGCAGAACAGGAAGTGAGAGGAAATCTCTCTAGTGGATCCAGTCACTGGCTCTCTTACCCTGTGCTGCAATCTCCAGATGAAGGGTACCCACCGCTAGCGGCTTACCCGTCCAAGACTCCTTGTCTTTCCTCCGTCCTGAAGCCTACCCTGGCATCAATGGAGCAGAGTAGGGAGGTACCTACCTTTCTGTGATCCCAGATAATTTGGGCTCCTCTCTCAAGGATGAACATCGAGCCTGCTATCCTAGATTGTCCTGATGCAGTGACATCGCTTCCATTAAGATGTTTCAATATAATTCCACAGAGGATGAGTCATGGTGGGCAGGGTAGCAGGGGATGGGTACAGCGAGCACACAGGCACAGGCTCTGTACTGAGCTCTGGCTGGAGAGAGATGAAAGTCTATACAGGGCAGACCAGCTCCTCCTGGCGGGTCAGTCGTTTGGGCTTCCCCTGTGTCTCTTCTTTGGCATCACGATGGTCGTGCATCTCCGTCCTCCTCCTCCTAGGTTAATAGGATCGTTTCTCCTTTTGGCCAGTTGGGAAACGGGTCTCAGGACCTGCTTCCTGATTGGCCAGAAGAAGAATCAGTGTGACAATAGTGAATATTCATTCACCATTGTCACACAACTGGGTGGGTTCAGGGCACCTCGAGCCCACTCTTTTTTGAAGCCGTTTAGAGCCTCCGGCTCCAATCACATGCTTACATTCTTTTAAAAAAAATCATTGGAATAGAGTCTGGCGCCCCTCATGTAGATTAGTGGGCCTGCGCATGGATTGGGGGGTGGCTTGCACTCTGCATTATGGGCCGCCACTGAGTGGAGCCCTGGATAGACATAAGAAACAGACAGAAATTCTAACCATTGAAACATAGGTACTTTTTTTGACAATATCAGACTTCAGTAAATGCTGAAAATTAAACAGGGCCCTAGCTTTCCCCTACTCTGCTAAAAAAAACAAGTAATTTCCTTCTGTATGTGCTGCTGTTGGATAGTTTCTCTAATGGAGCCCTGGATAGCAGTAAAAAACAGGCAGGGCTTCTAACCCTTACAAATTGTATCCAACACAAAAATGTTGAGATTACAGTAAAATTGAAAAACTTGCATGCTGCCCCCTTTCACCCCTTCATGATTTTGCTCATGTCTACCCACTGGCACAGAGCTGAATCCAATAGACAGCGAAATACCGCTCATGTGTAAGTACAGGAATCACAGACAGGTGCAGGTCCCAGCTCGCCACCACGCAAGACCAAAAAGTTAAATAGCCACACACTGCTGACTCAATCCAATGCAAGCCCTTTATTCCTCAAAGATGTGACAAACAGCACAGGGACTTGGCAAACAGTTAACGCGTTTTACACAAAAAAATTCTCAACCACAACCTCTGATATGATTAAGCACTTTTTGTGTGAAACGCGTTAACTGTTTGCCAAGTCCCTGTGCAGTTTGTCCCTCCCATCTTGGAGCAATAAAGGACTTTTATTGGACCAAGTCAGCACTGTATGGCTATTAACTTTTTCATTTGACTGGTACAGAGCACTGTATTGAGGGAAGCAGGAAAAGCAAAATTGCAATTCTTTTGTTTGATGCGCAGAGTAGAATGTGACGCATTCTCCTTACTTCCATACGACAATGCTGATTTTTGGCAATTGACTGCTTAGGCACTCATAACTGTCACAAAAAGAGTCCTCAGTCTTGTGTAAGGAGAGTAAAAGGAAGATGAGTATGTGCAGCTGTTGGAGACTGCATAAAATTCTCTGCAAGGGCAAAGCACAAGTTTACTTTAGGTGTGAAACATTCACTCAATTTACTTCCACTTTCGTTGCAATGCCCTGCAGTGTAAGCTATGGGAACGAGGGGAACCTATTGGCAAAACCACAGGCATAGGACACACATCCCTGCCCACTTAAAGAGGAATTGTACAAAAAAGATTTGTTAAACTCACCACAAGTGCTACTATTGCTTTATATTGGCTTATGAAACTTAAAAATGCAGCACAATTCAGATTTGGATGAAAGGTTTCGCACTGGGAAACACTTTTTGAAGGATAAATAGTGCATTTTATATACAAATATATGGATCAGACCAAAATAAAGGACAAATGAGGAGGAAATAGGCACAAGAGGGACTTTGTTCCAAATCAGGGACAGTCGAGTTGAGTTACTTTCAGAAATCCGTGCTGTGCATTTTCCTCTCCCAGGCTGGTCTGAATATGATTGATGGCTGAAACTTCTTAGCACTGGCAGCAAAGAGGGTGTTCCAGCATCCACAATAGGTGTATTTCAGGATTACCAGGTTACATATCGGGTTACATACAATGAGAGGTGTGGATCAATGCGGAACAGCAATGTCTGGAAAAAAATCTGTACCCCTTAGCAGGTAAACTTATTTTCCTGCATGCATTTAAGGCTTTATTTTCCATTGTGAATAAAGTACCTTTAAATGGGAAGAAGAAGTCCAACCTGAGCTTTTTTGACTGGGCTTCGTTTTGCACTCCTGTGACCCGTTTTCAGCGATCGGTCTGAAGTCCGCTCTCTCTGCTGACGTCACTGCTATCAGTTGAGGAAGCACGTCATCCCAACGTCTGAATCCACCAGCTGCCTTGACTGATCGCAGTCTCAGCGAGCTGCTGATAAGGCCGCTTCTTGCCCCTCCACAACTCATCGCTCCAATGAGCGTGGAGGATCAGAGCAGGGGAGATGCTGACTGACAGGCAGCATCTTTCCACTCGGGGAGGGGGAGAGAACTGAGCCATCGGCAGTGTTCAGTTGCTTGGTTCTCAGTGCAGAGACTCGTGGGACAGCTGCAGCATTGGTCTGATGCTGCATCCACCTAGGCGAGTACGATTATAAAAATAAAATAAAAATACTTCTCTTTTAAAGGAAAAATCTGTAGAGTTGGAAATGCAAGTACTGCCATCACTGGCTGCTTTTTTAAAAAGGTGAAGGCTTCAGGATTACCATCCTAAACTTTGTTTTGCTACCTATTGACGCAAAAGTAGTACTGGGCCAGGGAAACTGACACCTTATATTGTATTCTTGTTATAGGTCAGTGTGAAGTCTGGCTCAAGATGGCAAGCTTTGAACACCCATGGCATCTCCCTTATTTCTGTCCTCACAGATTCACTTTTTCTATGTAGATCTTGGGTAAGAATGTTTGTAGAGGAACTGGAAATCCATGCCAAGAGAAGCTGGGATAAAGCCATTTTTACTAATAAACCTTGTCCCAGGATATTGCTTGCTAGGTGCAGTTCTGTGGTTAATTACAGGAGGCCAATGTCAAATGTGTACACTTAACGTTCTCATAAATTTCTCTAATTAAGCACAGTGCGGCTGTTGTTCTGGCTTATAGTCTGGAGGGCAGGCTAAACTCAATCTTGAGTTAAGCCTTAAAAGCCACAAAGTACATTGACCAATATTTTTTCTTGCTGTCAAAGAAACAAAATTTAAAATAGAACTGTAGGCAAAAGATTTTTTTTTTTTTTCATTTTAGATTGAGCAAGAGAGGGTTAAAACTCCAGTCAGATTTGTTTTTTATTGGAGACCACTTGTGTCCCATTGTGTAGATTTTCCTTCACTTCCTGTCCCATAGCCAAACAGGGAGTGAGAGTAAATCAGTGCAAATGAAGGGAATTCATTGGTAACCTCCAGGGGAACTACAGGGAGTGCAGAATTATTAGGCAAGTTGTATTTTTGAGGATTAATTTTATTATTGAACAACCATGTTTTCAATGAACCCAAAAAACTCATTAATATCAAAGCTGAATATTTTTGGAAGTAGTTTTTAGTTTGTTTTTAGTTTTAGCTATTTTAGGGTGATATCTGTGTGTGCAGGTGACTATTACTGTGCATAATTATTAGGCAACTTAACAAAAAAAAAATATATACCCATTTCAATTATTTATTTTTACCAGTGAAACCAATATAACATCTCAACATTCACAAATATACATTTCTGACATTCAAAAACAAAACAAAAACAAATCAGTGACCAATATAGCCACCTTTCTTTGCAAGGACACTCAAAAGCCTGTGTTTTGATCTGTTCACCATCAACATTGCGTGCAGCAGCAACCACAGCCTCCCAGACACTGTTCAGAGAGGTGTACTGTTTTCCCTCCTTGTAAATCTCACATTTGATGATGGACCACAGGTTCTCAATGGGGTTCAGATCAGGTGAACAAGGAGGCCATGTCATTAGTTTTTCTTCTTTTATACCCTTTCTTGCCAGCCACGCTGTGGAGTACTTGGACGCGTGTGATGGAGCATTGTCCTGCATGAAAATCATGTTTTTCTTGAAGGATGCAGACTTCTTCCTGTACCACTGCTTGAAGAAAGTGTCTTCCAGAAACTGGCAGTAGGACTGGGAGTTGAGCTTGACTCCATCCTCAACCCGAAAAGGCCCCACAAGCTCATCTTTGATGATACCAGCCCAAACCAGTACTCCACCTCCACCTTGCTGGCGTCTGAGTCGGACTGGAGCTCTCGGCCCTTTACCAATCCAGCCACGGGCCCATCCATCTGGCCCATCAAGACTCACTCTCATTTCATCAGTCCATAAAACCTTAGAAAAATCAGTCTTGAGATATTTCTTGGCCCAGTCTTGACATTTCAGCTTGTGTGTCTTGTTCAGTGGTGGTCGTCTTTCAGCCTTTCTTACCTTGGCCATGTCTCTGAGTATTGCACACCTTGTGCTTTTGGGCACTCCAGTGATGTTGCATCTCTGAAATATGGCCAAACTGGTGGCAAGTGGCATCTTGGCAGCTGCACGCTTGACTTTTCTCAGGTCATGGGCAGTTATTTTGCGCCTTGGTTTTTCCACACGCTTCTTGCGACCCTGTTGACTATTTTGAATGAAACGCTTGATTGTTCGATGATCACGCTTCAGAAGCTTTGCAATTTTAAGAGTTCTGCATCCCTCTGCAAGATATCTCACTATTTTTGACTTTTCTGAGCCTGTCAAGTCCTTCTTTTGACCCATTTTGCCAAAGGAAAGGAAGTTGACTAATAATTATGCACACCTGATATAGGGTGTTGATGTCATTAGACCACACACCTTCTCATTACAGAGATGCACATCACCTAATATGCTTAATTGGTAGTAGGCTTTCGAGCCTATACAGCTTGGAGTAAGACAACATGCATAAAGAGGATGATGTGGTCAAAATACTCATTTGCCTAATAATTCTGCACTCCCTGTAGTGTCTCCATTGGAAGATTTCCCCTCTACTACTTTTCTGGGAAAACCCCCAAACTTGGTATTTTTTTTTCACTTTCAATGATAAATGGTAAACAGGACAAATGGAAAGGGTGAACCTCCCTAACGGGGGCACAGACAGCAATTAAAACCGACAATCTTTCTAATTCCTTTTCACGCCATCTAAAAAAAAAAAAAAGAAGTTTTGCCTTTAGTTATACTTTAAAAAAAAAAAAAAAAGGTGGAAGAGTCGGCTCTAAAGACTTGGCAGATTTTATAGAACCCTTCGGAATCAAACTAGAGCAAGAATATTTCCTAGTTCTGCATCTGTCTGGAGCTTAGAACATAGAATTAACTATTTGCCAATATACAGACTTAAGTTCATGAATTGTCTTAACCACTTGACCACCGCCCCATGTCAAAAAGACGTCCTGTTTTTAAAGTTGAATATCTCGATAACGGCAGCAGCCGCTGCCACAACCGAGATATTCATCTTTTCAGGGGGCGGTGGTGTACACGATAACGGCGGTCTCCGCGGCGGATTCGCCGCGAGATCGCCGTTATCGGTGGCGGGAGAGGGCCCCCCCCTCCCGCGCCCTCCGCCGCTTACCGGAGCCATCGGTAGCGGCGGAGGGGATCGGATGTGTCCGGCAGCTGAGCGGGGACGGGACTGAAGGAGAAATCTCCTTCACCCGTCCTCATAGCTCTGCTGGGCGGAAGTGACGTCAAAACGTCAGTCCCGCCCAGCCTCTTAAAGAAACTTTTTTTTTGTCATTTGAAAAAATGACATTTTTTTTTTTTTTTTTTTTGCATTTAAGTCTAAATATGAGATCTGAGGTCTTTTTGACCCCAGATCTCATATTTAAGAGGACCTGTCATGCTTTTTCCTATTACAAGGGATGTTTACATTCCTTGTAATAGGAATAAAAGTGATCAATTTTTTTATTTTTTATTTCAGTGTAAAAAATTATAAAACTAAATAAAAATAAATAAGAAAACAAAAAAAAAAATTTTTAAAGCGCCCCATCCCGACGAGCTCGCGCGCAGAAGCAAACGCATACGCGAGTAGCGCCCGCATATGAAAACGGTATTCAAACCACACAAGTGAGGTATCACCGCGATTGTTAGAGTGAGAGCAATAATTCTAGCCCTAGACCTACTCTGCAACTCAAAAAATGCAACCTGTAGAATTTTTTAAACGTCGCCTATCGAGATTTTTAAGGGTAAAAGTTTGACGCCATGCCACGAGCGGGCGCAATTTTTAAGCGTGACATGTTGGGTATCATTTTACTCGGCGTAACATTATCTTTCACAATATATAAAAAAATTGGGCAAAATATATTGTTGTCTTATTTTTTAATTCAAAAAAGTGATTTTTATCCAAAAAAAGTGCGCTTGTAAGACCGCTGCGCAAATACGGTGTGACAAAAAGTATTGCAATGACTGCCATTTTATTCCCTAGGATGTCTGCTAAAAAAAAATATATAATGTTTGGGGGTTCTGATTAATTTTCTAGCAAAAAAATTTTGATTTTCACATGAAGGAGAGAAGTGCCAGAATAGGCCTGGTGGTCAAGTGGTTAAATAACACACTTTATGCACATGTGTTAAATGCACCGCATCAGACCATATTTTTCTGCAGTTTCACTTACAATCCTACTTCCCAAAAAATTGTGAGGCTGTGTAAAATCTACATAAAAACAGAATGCAATGATCTGCAAATGTAATAAACCTATATTTTATTCATAATAGAAAACATATCAACTGTTTAAAATGAGAAAATGTACCATTTTAACCAAAAAAAAAGAAAAATGGTAATTTTGAATTTGATGGCACAATTAAAAAATGTTGGGACAGGGCAAGAAAAAGTTGGCAAAGTGGCAAGCTGGAAGAACATTTCACAACTAATTAGGTTAATTATCAACAGGTCATAAACATGATTTGGTATAAAAAGAGCATCTTAGGGAGTCAAAATGACTCAGAAGTAAAGATGGGCAAAGGTTCACCAATCTGTGAAAAGCTGCACATATAAAAAATGTCAAGCAATATATAAAAAATGTCAAGCAATTTCAGAATATTGTTCCTCAACTTAAAATTTTAAAACACTTTAAATATATCATCATCTACAGTGCATAATATTATCAAAAAAAGAGTCAGAATCTGGAGAAATCCCTGTATGCAAAGAACAAGGCTGAAATATTGATTTTTGCGTGGGCTCAGGAATACTTCCAAAAATCACTGTCTGTGTACACAGTTCGCTGTGCCATCCAAAAATACAAATTAAAGCACCATCGTGCGAAGAAGCAGCAATACCTGAACACGATCCAGAAATGCTGCAAAAGCTCTTTTAAAATGGTCCAAAGCTTATTTAAAATGGTCTGTTGCAAAGTGGAAAACTGTTCTGTGTTTAGACAAATCAAAATTTGACATTTGGTGCCACTTCCTCCAGACTAAAGAGGAAAGGGATCTTCCAGCTCATCAGCGCTCAGTTCAAAATCTTGAATCTCTGATGGTATGGGGCTGTATTAACACATCTGGGAAGGCACCATCAATGCTGAATGATATAACCAGGTTTTAGAGCAGCATATGCTTCTATTCAGACAATGTCTCCTACAGGGAAGGTCTTGCATGTTTCAGCAGAAAAATGCTAAACCGCATATTGCATCTATAACAGTATGGCTTCATAGTAGAAGGGTCCAGGTCAGGTTTGCCAAATGTCAGTAAATTTACAGACAGTTTGTAGAAATCTGCGATTTTGTTGACTTTTTAGATCTAAATCAGCTAAATTACTTGTTATGGGTATTGTCAGTGTTCCATACTGTGTTTATACAGTTTAAATATAGATTGTCTTTTATTAATAGTAGTTCTGTAATTTTTCAGGTTGTCAGTAAATTTTTAATGTTTTGTTGGTAAAAAAAAAAAAAAAAATGCTGCGGGAGGTTTGCAACACTGGCCCGATGCTTAACTGGCCTTCCTGCAGTCCAGACCTTTCACCAACAGAAAATATTTGGGGCATCCTGAAACAAAAAATATGACAAAGAAAACACAGGACTGTTGAGCAGAATCCTATATCAGGTAAAAATGGGGCAGCATTCCTCTCCCAAAACTCCAGCAACTGGTCTCCTCCGTTCCCATTTACAGTGTGTAAGAAAAAAAGAAGAGGGGATGCTACACTGTGGTCAATATGGCACTGTCTAAAAGATTTTTAGATTTGTTGCTGCCATCGATTTCAAAATGACCTTACAAAAATGTTTTTCTTAAAATAATACGTTTTCTCAGTTTAAACATTTAACATGTTTCCTATTGTGAATAAAATATGGGTTTATGGAATTTACAAATCATTACATTCTGTTTTTATGTAGGTTTTACACAGTGTTCCAACTTTTTTGGAATGCAAGTTGTATATCACTGTACCTCCTCCCCCAACCCCCTCCCAGTCACTGTCACTGTCACATACCCAGCATTATAACATTTACTGGATCACCCAGTCCTTTTCCGAAAATCTTCCGAGCAGCTCCCATGAATGCACACTGCAACTCTAATAAAATTCTATATGATTCCAAGAAAAAAAGCTTACAGGACAGCACCGCAAAGATTACCATAACTGGGCCATGAATGGGCTTTACGGAAATGTTGTCACTTAGCCCATTTATGGTCTCATTAAAGTGGTCATTAAACCACTTCAGCCCCTGAAGAATTGGCCGCCCAATGACCAACCATTTTTTGCGATACGGCACTGCGTCGCTTTAACTGACATTTCATGCGACGTTGAACCCAAACAAAATTATTATTTTTTGTGCTATAAACAAAAAAAAGCGACAATTTAGAAAAAAAGGCAATATATATATATTTTTTTCAAAATTATTTATTTGTAAACAGGGACAAGGCCACGCAGGCCGACATGGTACAACCATACACACAGCACACATAATAGATTAGGTATACAACAACGAAAAGTAACAACTGTGCCAATTTATAGCAAAGTATCCGGATCACGCGACTGGTTCCCATATTTTCTCTTTATTTCAAGAAAGACCCCCTGAAAGGGGTGTGTACTATTCCAGAGGGTAGAAAGTCAGAACTAAGGACAGAGAGAAAGAGAAGGAAAGAAGGAGTGGTCAAGGGTAGCAGAGGGGGAATGGGGGGGCAGGGGGGGGCTCCGGGGGTTGAACTCCCTGAGCACAGGCTCCCCGGGGGGGAGGGTTCCCTTACTTTGTGGTCTCCCTTACCGTTGTAGCAACGGTCTGAGGTGTGCAGATAGATGCTGGGAAGTATACGTTCACACGTCAGCTGCGGGCTCCCTCAGTGTTTGGCCCTCAGCTGAGTATATGAAGATATTCCACAGTTGCCAGGTATCAGTGAATTTTTCCTGTCTGTTTTGCGCTGTGAGGATAAGATCCTCCATGCGTTTTATCTCTTCCACCTTCGCGATCCACTGGGGGATCGTCGGCGGCAGTGTGGCCTTCCAATGGAGAGGAATGCAGGCCTTGGCTGCATCCAAAAGGTGCCTAACCACGGATTTCTTGTATACTTTCTTCGGGATGTTAGATGCATGCAGGAGAAAGAATGCGGGGTCCGCTGGAACACTGCGGTCTGCAAATTTCTGAACTACCACACGAACCACTCGCCAGAAGCGGCTCAGAACCGGGCACGACCAGAAAATGTGCAGGAGTGTCCCTTGTCGGCCCGGCAACACCAACAAAGGTCAGACGTCGCCGGCAAGAACTTGTGAAGGAGCTCTGGGGTTCTATACCATCGTGACAAGATTTTATAGCTGGTCTCCTGGGCTTTGGCGCAGATGGAAGACTTGTGCGTAAACCTCAGGATGCGCTGTCGTTTGGCCGAATCAAAATTAGTGTAGCTCCTCCTCCCATTTAAGTATACCCGGGGGTACAAAATCCGGGTGCAGTGTTTTTAAAAGGCCATAGGCCTGGAAATGCGTATGTGACGTGGTACCTGGGGTGTTGCAGAGTTCCTCTAGTGTTGCAAGAGGTTGGGAATTGGAAGCCAGAGGCCTTAGTGAGCGAAGAAAATGATCCAGCTGATGGGATCTCAGGAAGTCCAAGCGAAACGGGTCTGCGGGATCAGAGAGCTCCGCAACAGTGCTCCAGCGGCCCCCCACGCTAAAATGGGAGGCCTGATAGAGGCCCGCCTCGCTCAGCTCCCGAAAGACTGCATCCCGTACGCCCGGTGCAAATCGGGGGTTCCCCAATATGGGTTACAACGGTGAGTCGGTTGAGGATACATGTGCCTGCGCGATAAGTCTGGTGCAGACCCGTAGCGTATTGCCAATCAGTGGGTGGCATTTAGAGTCCGCCGGTAGGTTCGGGGAGCACCAAGGCGCTCTATTGAGGGGGATCTCGCTCTGGTCTTGTTCCATCTGCGCCCAAAGATTGTTTTCCTGATTACGGCACCAATCCACCAGTCTACTTAGGTGAATTGCGTGGTGGTAGGTGCGGACATCTGGTACTGCAAGGCCTCCCTGGCATTTGGGTAAAACTAAGAGTTTAGCTGAAAGTCTCGGACTCTTCTTAGCCCAGATGAATTCGGTAAGCGTGGACTGTACTTGTTTAAAATATGATGCAGGGATATGGATCGGCAGTGCTTGCATGAGATATAGAAACTTAGGGAGGATTGTCATCTTCACAATGTTGCAGCGGCCCACCCAGGAATGTAGTCCCGTGTGCCATTTGTTCAGGAGTGCCCGAATCGTCCTCAGCAGGGGCGGGAAGTTAAGGTCGTATACCCGTGCAGTAGTTTGGGGGATGTGTGTGCCTAAATATTTCAGGGCGGTCGTCGTCCACTTTAGTTTAAATCGATCTTGCAGGTGTGCGAGTTGTGTTTGCTGTATCCCCACACCCATGGCTTCTGATTTGGTGCAATTGATTTTTAGGTTGGAGAGTGCACCATATCGTTCAAATTCCCCCAGTAGGGTTGGAAGGGAGGTATTGGGATTAGTGAGGGAAAACATGAGGTCGTCGGCATAGGCCGACACCTTATGTTGTGTATGAGTGATTGTCACTCCAGATATGTCAGGGTTTAACCGTACGTGGCAGAGAAATGGTTCCAACGAGAGGGCAAAAAGGAGGGGAGAGAGCGGGCACCCCTGACGCGTTCCATTAGCGATCGGGAAAGGGTCAGAAGACACCCCATTAGCTCGAACTCTGGCCGTCGGCGACACATAGGTCGCCGAGATCCAAGACATCGTTTTCCCTCCTAGCCCTATATGTCTAAGCGTAGCGAGCATAAAAGCCCAGCCAACCCGATCGAACGCCTTCTCCGCGTCGGTACTCAGGAAAATACTAGGTGTCTTGGTTCGGGTGGCGGAGTAGAGCAGGTTCAGGACTTTAGTGGTGTTGTCCCTTGCCTTTCTCGTTGGGACGAAGCCCACCTGGTCCAGGTGAATAAGATGGGGGAGGTGGGATTGTAGTCTGGTGGCAATAATTTTGGTAAACAATTTCAGGTCCGTATTAAGGAGGGATATGGGACGATAGCTTCCGCAGCGCGACAGGTCCTTGCCCTCTTTAGGGATAACGGAAATCTGTGCTTGCAACGTAGAGGCATGCAGTGTGCCACCCTCAGTAAGGTCGTTAAGCATCCCCACCAGGTGATCGCCCAGGGATGGAAGTAGTATTTTGTAGTATTGTAGCGTAAGGCCGTCCGGACCAGGGGCTTTCCCTAATTTGGTATTGCTCACCGCAAGCTGTAGCTCAGCTAACGTTATGGGGTCCTCTAAGAGGGCGCGTGTCTCGGAAGGCAGAGTGGGCATGCGAGAGGAGGTTATGTAGTCCGTTATACGACTCGAGGATGGGGGCGTCGTGGATAGATTATAAAGTGACTCGTAAAATGACTTGAATTCCTGCGATATATGCTGGGGCATGGTTATTTTCTGGCCCGTCGAGGAGCGCACGTGTGGAATGTAGGATGCCAGCTTCTGGTCTCGCAGGGATTGTGCTAAGAGCCTACCACACTTGTTGCCCGATTCGTAGACTCTCCTGCGGGTTATCTGTAGCGCCGACTTAGCTTTAAAAGTGAGTAGACCTGTGACCTGCGTACGTATCGTGTCAAGTTCTGCCTTCAATGGACCTGTCGGTGATGGTTTGTGAATAAGCTCCAGGGCCTGAAGTTTGTCAAGTAGGGAGGTCAATTGGGCAGTCCTTAGCCGTTTAAGTCTCGCACCGTGCTTTGAGGGTCCCGCGAATCACCGCTTTATGAGCTTCCCAAATCAGGCCCGCCCCGCTGTCTGTGGTAGTATTAGTACGGAAATAGTTGGAGATTTCTCTAGTCACGTCAGCCACTATCTCTGGGTCTTGGAGGAGGCTCTTATTGAGCCTCCACAGCTTCCTTTAGCCTCTGTAGAATTCGGTCAGGGCATACCGCATCAAGGTCGGTGCATGGTCCGACCATGTGATGGAACCCAGAGAGACTCCTTTGACCGCCTGCAGTTGGTTATGAGGGACGAAGATATAGTCGATGCGCGAGTACGCATTGTGAGGGCGGGAGAAGAAAGTGTAATCTCGCTCCCCTGGGTGAAAAAGGCGCCAGGTGTCAATAAGCTGTGATGTGTGTAGAGCTAAGTGGATGGCCCTGTGCGCGCTCCGAGTGATCGAGGAGCGCCCCGTGGAGGTATCCTCTTCAGGAAGCAGGGGGATATTAAAGTCTCCCCCTACAATAAGCTGACCCTCAGAGAATTTCCGGAGGGCGGCTAAATGTTTTTTGATTAAAGTGTCTTGTTGGCTGTTTGGAGCATATAGGCTGGCTATGGTAACCTTCGTGCCTCCGACCAGGCCCCGGAGGAAAAGGAATCTCCCCAGCGGATACGTCCGGACCGCTGTCAGGTTCCACGGTAGTTTCGCTGAAATCAGAATCGAAACTCCTCTGAATTTAGCCTCCGAGTACGCGGAATGGTACACCGTCGGGTAGAATCTATTTTTGAGGATTGGGAAGGTATTTTCTCTGAAATGTGTCTCCTGCAGGCGTCTCATGTCGTTGAGCAGCATCCGTCGCTTCTCGGGGACATTAAAGGATCACTAAAGGAAATTTTTTTTTTGCTGAAATGACTGTTTACAGGGTATAGAAACATAATAGTTAACCGATTATTTTTAAAAACTTTTAAAAATAGATAAAAATTAATCATATAATGTGCCTCTTAGATGCAAAAACGAAACTGAAAGTAGTTTAGTCTTTGCATGTTATTTTATGCCTCTGTGCTGGACAGTGCCATAGGGAGTCATGGCTAGGAAAACGAAACTAAACTCTCCCATGACTTTTTTCATACGGAGCCAGACAACCAGGAAGTGTCCAGAACAGAGCAGTTTTACAGCAACATCAGAGCAAAAACAAGCAATGAGGACATGAAACCAGGACTGCAGTAAGGTAAAGGAAGCTATTTAGCTAAAAAAAAAATTCCATTAGTGGGTAACTAAAGTACGCAAATTATTTGCAAAAACGCTCCCCAGTGTGACCTGGGTAACGAGCGTCGTCCTACGTGGGGGTGTGTTCAGCAAGGTGGCTTGGGATGCTCCCAAACCCTTCCCGATCCCACCGGCCACCATATGGATGAAAGGCATGGAACCCGAATAGGGCTACCATAGCCAGAAAATGTGTAGAACAGTAAGAACACAATAAACAAATATACATGACTTTCAGGTTACCTATAGAAGTGCACTAAACTTCAACAGTAATACAGGCAAACATTTCAAACCCAGTAACCAGGCCGACCTTCAAACATATTAACATTACCGCAGCATCCCGACCCCCAGCCCCCCGGCACCAAAGAAATGCAATATATTTTTTACTTTTTGCTACAATAAATATCCCCAAAAAAAAAATTTCAATAAGCGATTGGTTGAGTGGTATGCGCAAAAGTTATAGTGTCTACAAAATAGGGGATAGATTTATAGCATTTTTATTATTTTTTTTATTAGTGATAGAGGCGATCTGCAATTTTTATCACGACTGCGACATTATGGTGGACACACCGGACACTTTTGATGCTATTTTGGGACCATTGTCATTTATACAGCGATCAGTGGTATAAAGATGCACCTATTGCTGTGTAAATGACACTGGCAGGGAAGGAGTTAAACACTAGGGGGCGATGAAGGGGTTAAGTGTGTCCTAGGGAGTGATTCTAACTGAGGTGGGTGCTGGGCTACAAGTGACATGACAGTGATCACTTCTCCCGATGACAGGGAGCAGTATATCAATGTCCTGTCACTAGGCAGAACAGGGAATCGCCTTGTTTACATTGGCATCTCCCTGTTCTGCAGCTCCGTGAAACTATTGCAGGCACCGGGCAGAGTCCGGGGTACCCGCGGGCACACTCACCGAGCACGCAGCAGGGGCGCGCGTGCCCCCGCACCCGGGCGGCAAATTTAAAGCAACGTACAGGTACGTTGCTTTGCGCAGCCGTGCCATTCTGCCGACGTATATGTACATGCAGTGGTCAGCAAGTGATTAAACAAAAAAAAATTAAACGTTACAGCTACACCTTTAACACAATAGAACAAAAGCAAATCCAATTAAGGATGCCTAGGATGAGATGATGCCATCAGCCTGCCAGAGACCAGACGAAGCATTTCCTCAGTCTCCCCTTCCCCAGTGATAAACCTGCAACTTTGTAAATTTGTAGCAAGTCACACGAAACTGCAGAAGTAGCTGATCTATGCCAAGCAATTATAAACACAACCAAGATCTGCACAACCAAGATTTACATAAAACCTGCACAAAATTTACACAATCGTGTCATCCCCGAAGTCAGAATCTCAGGACAGACGGTGAATGCTGAGTCTGGGTGATGCCTGAGCAAACAGGGTGATGTCCTTCTGAATGAAATGGCAGATAATGCTAAACTTGTGCACCCCCTAATTTAAATATGACACACCCCTTCCTGTCAAGACCACACCCCTTCCTGTTTAAGACACATAGGATTCCCTTAATTTGCATAGATTTCCTCTCACTTCCTGTTTGGCTATGGGGCAGGAAGTGAAGGGAAATCTCTGCAATGGGACGGGATGGTAAAAAATAAACTGACAGGGGCTATAATCCTCCCTTACTCTATCCAAAATGAAAAATAAAGTGTTGCCTATAGTTCTACTTTAAGCACAAATTTCTGATAATTTTATGGAGAGGACTAAGAAGATTTAACCATGCCAATGGTGCAGCAGAACCCCCCCCCCCCCCACAGTTGCAGAATGCCGGCTGCCTGCATACCAAAAGCAGTGCGGCCGCCTTAGGGGGGCTCTAGACTAATCTGCCTCTCAGCCCAGTCCGCCCCATAAGACTGCCGCTACACTAACAGTGTAGCGCAAGCCGGCGGGGACTCTTTCCGTGCTGCCTACCTGTAAAGTGCTGCCCTAGGCCTGGGCCTTTTTACAGCGCTGTGTGTGTGTGTGTGTGTGTGTGTGTGTGTGTATATATATGTATGTATGTATGTATATATACATACATACACACACACAATTATATATATATATATATATATATATATATATATATATATATATATATATATATATATATATATATATATATATATATATATATATATATATATACACACACACACACACACACACACACACATATATATATACACACACACACACACATACATACACACTGTATCTCAAGGTGTTACACTTATGTCTTATGAATGTACTTATTGTGAAAAAAATATTCAGATGCTTGATCCTCTTTAATACATCAACCTAAATATATGCTTTTCATTCGATTTACAGTACATAGTTGTATAGTATGGACCAAACAAAGAAGAAAGGAAAGGAAAAGAAAAGATTAATCATCTTATAAACCATAAAAGATACCTGCCTCAACTTCCCAAAAACATTAGTGTCCTAGATTATAGCCTTTTCACAAACCCAAGATTTGAATACCCAAAACCAGTAACATTAAGGTGGATACTGTTATATGAAGCAGATTCGTGCAGCACCTATGAAAAAAGCTGGTGTCTGTGGTTATTCGCCTTGCTATTACCAGCCAGAACCTTGGAAGAAAAATATATTTTTTTTTGTCTGAATGAAAACACAGCCCTGGGGACTGTACCAAGAGATCTCAACATCTCAGCACATTGCAGAACTACCAATAAAGATCACAAGAAATAATTATTCTGTATATTAATAATAACTGCCAGGTAAAAGGTCTCTAGAAAAAGTGCCATGTGTCCCTAATCATTAGCCAGTGCCAATTCTTATTTGTCCCTGTTGGATTTTGCTGCTGTCTACATCCATGTGCAAAGCATTAACTGACAGTACCATTTGATTTGTTCTTAGACAGAATGGAATGCAATCACTTCTTATTCTGTATGCGTAGTTGGAAACACAACAGAATCGTATTGTTATTCCGCTATATGGAAAGGAATGGAAAGAATCACATGCAGAAGACTTGTGTAGAGGATTGCATTGTGAAGGGTGGTAGTTGGGGAACACCCGAGGGATGCATTGAGGTGTACAAGTAGGAACCTCCAGACCTGAATCCAATATGCCCGATTACGAATTAGCTTCTTCAGCAGAAAACGAATAAAAAGGTTCCAAATGATCCCTTTAACAGTTCACAATAGTCAGCCCCAAACACCATGCTCCAATTTTCACACAAGACTTCCATACTCCTTTAAAACTGTTTTTCCAACAGGTAATCCAGTAAGAGAGCAATGGAGCCAAGCCAATCCCATAAACCAGGAAGAGTAGTGGTGGCGGTTTATAGTGTTATTGAAATTAGTTTTGACTTATATATATATTGGCACTGACTAGGCAAAGTATATGTGCCTGCGTTGAGTGCATCCACACTTTTTAATAGTTCCTCTCGGGAGTGATTAAAAAAGAAAGGGCAGCTTCATTTCCACATACAGTGGGACCAAGAACAAAAGTAGCCACCCCCTAACAAGATGTTGGATCACAGCAGTTAGGGCCCTTTCACGCGGAGCGGATCCGTATTGATCCGCCCCGTGTGTGTCCGTCGGCTCAGCGGGGATCATCCGTAAATCCCCGCTGAGCTGTCGGCGGACAGGGCGGTCCCCGCACACTGTGCAGAGACCGCCCTGTCTTTCCTCCGCTCTCCCCTATGGGGAATCGGATGAATACGGACCGTGTGTCCGTATTCATACGATCCGTTCTGCCAGACGGAAGAAAAATAGGGTTTTCTTCCGTCCGCAAAAGCGGATCTTTGCGGACGCTGATGTTTGCGGACGTTAGCGGATGCATCATCCGCTAACGTCTGCAATCCCATAGGGAAGCATTACAAGTCCGTTTACGGACTTGTAAAAAAACGGACCGTTTGTCCGTACGTGTGAAAGGGCCCTAAGACAAAATATAGAATAGTATAAAGTGTCCTTCGCGCTACTATGAACTAATAATGATATGAAATCAAACAAAAATGTGAAAATGCAGCAAAACCTAATAGTGTTTACAATACACAAGTGGAATATTATTGGAAGAGGGGTTTTGCGCAAAAACTACACGCTAACAAAAAAAAAAAAAAAAAAAGACGGTGATGAGTGTTGCTCATTCAAAAAAACAAATGAGTGATAAAGTGTGCAAAAATTGTATACATAAATATAAAAAATAAATAAATATAAAAAGTTCAAAAAAATAGAGTGAGGTGAAAAATGATGATAAATGTCCCATAGGTAAAATGCAGTGATGAGCTGCCAAAATGGGGATAAAGATGCGGCTGAATGTCCACTAGGCCAGGTGTAGATAAATGACTGACAGATGAATGGTCATATCCATAAACGGGCTCCCAGAACTCTCACCTCAATGACAAAAGTATAGGGCATCAAAGATATCCTTAGTGTCAACCACCTCCTTGCAGCCACAGCATCTTCCCACCTGTCACACTTCAATGGTGCTTCTCCTCGATCAATCCCTAATACACACTCCGGTCCAGAGGAGGGGGGAGAGAGAGAGAGAACAAAAAGCCTCCGCTAGTGTAGTATGTAAACCCAGGGGGAAATTTTAATCAAGAATAACCTGCGCTTACATCAAATATTAAAAATCGTGCAACAAACAACCAGCAGCGTCCTCGGCGCCTGCTTATGTCACTCCAGGTGTACGTCCGTCCAATCTCCACGGTCACGCGTCTTCATATTTATGTATATTTATGTATACAATTTTTGCACACTTTATCACTCATTTGTTTTTTGATTGAGCTCATCACCGTCACTTATTTTTGTTAGCGTGTAGTTTTTGCGCAAAACCCCTCTTCCAATAGTAAGACAAAATAATTAAAAGAATCTGGAGAAGGCTGAGCGGAAGTTACATTTTTCTACATTAGAATAAATACTTGAATACGCTTATCTGTGGTTTTAGTGTCAATTTAAAGTGGATGTAAACCCACTCTCATGCTTTCTAAACTACTGCCATAGTGCTGATCTATAAGGATATAGATGTCTCCTGCATGTATCCTTACCTGTCAAATGTCTCCCCTCTGTCTAAGAACTGAAAAACTGCAGATTCTGTGGGTGGATCTGTTGTCAGGAGCTTGGTGGGTGGAGTCGTGATGTCAGTAGACTCCCCCGCCCACCTCTACACTCCCCTTACACTTAATTCCGCTATAATCACCAACATCCAGTCAAAATCCAGAAAAGTAACCACATGACTTCGGAAAAGAAGTGGGGGTGGGAATTAAAAAAGAATGCCCGTCTCCAGGCTAGTGCATGAGATATGTAAATAACCTGTTATTCACAGCAAGGGGGCGGAACGGACCAAGGTTTTTTTCTGTTAGTCCATTTTATCCCACTGAACAATAAGAGGATTGCTCAGAGCTGGATTAACTCCTCGTGGCAAGACTGGGTACAGATGATAGGAAATCTTTTACTCTACATTGTGACAGCAAAAAATAAATAAAATTCGGGTTTACATCCACTTTTTAAGGATACCTTTTTAGGGCGGTTATCCTTTAAATGACCCTTCTTTAACAACCTCCCAAAGTATTATACTCCTATGCGGTTTTCTTCCTTCTTATATTCTATTTAGTAAAACGTGTCTGGTGACAAGTGGAACAAATGGCCATAGCCAACAATCACATCTTTCATCTTTTTTTTCAAAGGATAACAGTATTTTCCCGTTGAAAGCTGCACGCCTGCCGCTGCTGAAGTCTCCTGGCCAGGCTCTCTTTATTCATTTTGTTTATTACTTGCCCCAACAGTGGATGACCCTTATATTGGCATGAATGGAGAGTCTATAATGCAGCCTGAAGATTATTGCAGAGTGGCTACCAGAGTAATCGTTTTTAAAGCACTTAAAAGATTAAATCTAATTTTGGCTGTAGGTATACTGTATATGGATATCCTCTGGAACTCCCTACCCCAATCTGTCCGACTATCTCCTACTCCATCTACCTTTAGGTGATCCCTAAAAACCCATCTCTTTAGAGAAGCCCATCCCACCTCAAACTAACAAATACATTTTTTATTTTCTCCATCAGCTATTCCTTGGGGTAATGCTAGACAAAGTTATTTCTGTTATTTCTTTTTAATCTGTTTTATTTATTGTACGTTATGTTTTTATTGTAAGGATGGTTAATTGGAGTGTAGTTTTAATTTGTTTTATTTGGTGCTAATGGCTGTTATTGGGAATTATGTTATGTCTTGTGTCTTGTTCTGTTAATTGTTGTGATCGTGTGTTGTCTTTGTCGAGTGTGGTAAGCGTTGCAATAATTTCCCTTTGGGATTAATAAAGTATTATGATTCCCCCACAGTTATTGTGTATAATTTGACCCTCCCTTTTAGATCATAAGCTCTAATACTCAGGGCCTCCTGATCCCTCTTGTATTGTAACTGTACTGTCTGTCCTCACTTTGTAAAGAGCTGCTGTATAAAGCCTGTATAATATTAATAATAATATTGCTATTATATTTAATGGAAACATAAGCCAACTGACCATAGGTTTTGGGATGTAAGAAAGATTACAACAGAAGTAGAGAAGCCATCTTGCTCTGGTGTTTCTTCCTTGGTGTTGATTAAGCTATCTATTTAGCTTATAAACAATGGGAAGAGACACCTACTACCCCATAGAAACAAATACATTTCTTGTTTGCAGAAATATTTCTATTTTATTTGTATTGTAATTTCTTCTCACATTTTAAGAGCCGGTTCACACTGGGGCGACTCGTCAGGCGGCTCAGCCGCCTGACGAGTCGCGTCCCATTTAATGCATTGGAATCATTTTAATAGAAGTGACGCAAGTCGCTCCGACTTAGAAAAAGGTTCCTGCACGACTTCGGGGGCGGTCCGGGGCGACCTGCATTGACTTCTATACAGAAGTCGTTTTGCTGGTCGCCTCTGAAGTCGTCCTCAGGATGACTTGCAGAGTCGCCCCTGAAGTCGTGGCGCGGGAGTGTGAACCGGCTCTAAAGATACACTCAACAAGTGATACATACTAGTTTTATTTACTTGCTTGAGGTGGTGTTAGTGATGTGTACAAGGTTAACACTGATTAACATATATATTATTCTGAATCTAATGCTAAAAGGAAATCCTACTGTCACATGGAATCATGTGAGTGAGCCTATGGGCCCAATCATATGAATGGGTACCCAGGGATACCAAGTACTCCTTACCCATTCATGTGAGGTTGAAGGATATCTTTGAAATGTGACGCATTGTGGGGAAAATGTAATGCATTGTGGGAAAATAATACTACAAGTTCTGTGAATGGTGGAGAGAGCAGAAAGAGGTAGGCAAGTGGCACAACTTTTCTCTGCAGCAGCGGCTGCCGTTTACTCTCACAATGCTAGAAGCCAGGTGTGCTTAGGACAGTATCGGACAGCTATGAATGCGTCACAACATGGAATATTTTTAACACAAGCAGCTGCCTGAAGGTAAATCACTGCATATATGTAATGTACTGTATATGGTGCTGTAGTCCACCCCCCCCCCCATACTAATCTTCTGCTGATTAAAGAGCTACTCCCTGTCAAACTGTGTTTTTACTTTTTTTTTGCATTCATACAGGTCTTCCTGGCAGTACCCAGCTCACCATGCCCTTTGTTTGGCAATTCCTTGCCTTTTTGTCCTTGAAAATAGAGACAATAGCTTTTTAAGATTCTTCCCCTATTGACTTCAACAGGGTTTGCATTAAGGAACAACTTCAGAAACGGCAGCACTTTAAAAACTGTGCTGGCCTAAAATGCGTTAAATCCAACAAGATGTAGGTCACCTTGAGGAGTTATCCTTTATATTTATGATTTACATTTTTAGTGGGTGCCAGAAGTACGGCTATTGCTATATTTTTGATACTCCAACAATGGACCTTTGGGTTTTTGAAACAAAAGCTTTAGAGTTGTTTGAAGCCACTCTGCGCACCCCTCCTCTTGCCTAGTCGGAGATGGCTTTGTATTTAGTGAACCTATTCACAAAGTACAAAGCCTTCTGTGAATAGACAGGAGAGAGAAGGGGTAGGCAGTCACAGCAGCCACATCTCTCCTGTCAAAGCACCAGATGTATGGTGACAACTGTACTCCCAGCGCTCAGTAGACATGTGCACAGCAAAAATTTTCGTTCATTTCTGTTTCGTTTCTGTTCGTTTATCGTGATTCGTAACGAGTCGTAATTTCGTAAGACGTTAGTTATCGTATTCGTACTCTTTAGTATTTTCGTAACACTCTTTTTTCCGTTTTCTGTTTTTTTCTGTTAGTTTATTTTTCGTTCAATCGAGATTCGTATTTTCGTTATATTTTGTATTCTGCCGCGTTCGTATTTTTAAAATGATTTTATTCGTTCCTTCGTTTTTACGTTAGTTTAATTTTCGTTGTTTTGTTATTCGTATTTATATTATATTTTCCATCATGCCGCATTCGTATTTTCGTAAAGAAATATATTTTCGTTGCTTTATGATCATTCGTATTTTCATGTCTAATTTCCTTTGATTGTAAAAACGTACTTTTGTAGATTTTATTGCATTCGTAATTCTGTTAGAATACATTTTACGTTTATTCGACACACTACTCGTCGTAATTTTGTAATTCGGATTTTACTGTGATTGACTTGACTGTCTTAGTTAGCACACACACCCTGTCTAGAATGAAGTCTGACGTAGAAGAAAACTAAAATATGTCAGATATTACAAATACAAATCTAGAAAGTAGATGCACTGCAGTCTAACACAGAAAAAGACACAATGAGCCAGGAGGTAATGAGAAAGAAGCTCATTGGGGGAAGGAACAAACCTCGTCAGAGGAAAGGGACAGCGCTCAGTGGCTATTGGTCAGAAATATTACAGTACTAACGAAAGCTAATTTACATTATTTTGTATTTTCGTTGTTTTCATTTCAGTTTTCCGAAGATCCGTAATTTATTTTTCGTTAGTTTTGATTTTCGTTTTTTAGTCTTTGTTCGGCATTTCGTTTTCTTTTCGGTCTTCGAATATTAGTAAGTTTGCATTTTCGTTCATTTTGTTTTTCGTAATTATTTTTTTTTTTTGGGTTCGGTATTTTCGTTGTTTCTATGTTTTCGTTTCTTTCTTCTTTCGTATCTTCGTTGTTTTCCATATTCGTTATTTTGAAAATATCGTTATTCGTTATTAATTGCGCTAAACCATTCGTTCATTCGTATGTTAACGAATCAACTAAAATAACGAAAAATGACGGAAAACGTATTCGTAACTTAAAAAATTGCACATGCCTAGCGCTCAGTAACAATGTAAATAGTGAAAAAAAAAAAAGGGATAAGTCCACAATGTGGCAAACCACTCAAACAATTCGTTGAGAATTAACCGATTACAAGCCAGCACATATTTTAAAGTTTCAATTCCTAGAGATTTTCTTTATGGTTTGCAATTAGCAGATTTTTGGATGTGTTCTCTAAACCTGCCATACACAGAGAGGGTACCAAAGAAGAACCAATCTGACCTACATTGAGGTAGTTTTGTTAAAAAGAATAAAAACAAATCATATAAGGCATTTAAAAAAATAGGGTATGAAAATATACTATACTTAAAAAAAAAATTATATTTACTGTATAAGAAAGTAAAACCAACCAAGGAATTTTTCTTATTAATGTGCCAAGGAGAAATAACAATTAATATATGTGTTTATGTAGGCTGAAGAGAAAATTAGGACATACTTTATAATCCAGAGAAAAATTAATCTACAATGCAGTTAGGATTTATCCATCCAGCTATCCTTTGTATCTAAAAGACACCAATAAAGGACGTGACTACTGCCCCTCTTCCTAATACAAAACAGTCGGCAGAATTCAGAGTTCATAAATCACTTGCAAGCTTTACTGAAGAAGCAGAGCTCAGGGTAATCAGTTTAATGTAAACATCGATTTTGCTGTCCTCTGCTTTTCCATGAACTTTAACATAACAAAATATACAATATGGCCTTGTGTGCTTTTAATGTGAGAGGTAGCAGTCCACCTAAAAACACCCAACCGATACTAAAAAGGGATTTGGTTCTCATTCAAAAGAATAAATCTTTCTTATAAGCCATTAGTGCTCAATGGAGCACGTCATTAACTTCTATTTTTCCTCTTTCCTCTTTTCATCTGCAACTGGTTAGGAAACAATCAGCAAGATTTTATCTTAACCTCAAACAGAACTGGTGCATCAAGCCGCATTTCTGAACCTGTAGTGACTCACGTGTTGTCACATGCTCTGAGATTAGAAGACCGCAGTATAGGTTGAAATATATATAATACATAAGTTATAGAGACTATGTAAATATTCTGATATAGAAGAGTTTAACATACAAAAGCATAAACTTGGGAGCAATGCAAGTTTCCTCCTATTTACAGCTTACCTGGGCATAAAAGACACACCTGTTAATTCGAGATACCATCAGTCTCCTGGCAGAGAATTATGGGAAACACTATGATTTTCTTGGCACAGGAACTACGGGAAATACTATAATTTTCCTGGCATGGGAATTATGGGAAATACTATCGCTCTCCTGGTACAGGAATTATGGGAAATACTATGAGGAATTCTGATGAATAGCAGGTTATAAATTGCAGCCTGCAGTACAAAAAAATGCCTTTCCAGTTGCCAGCACAGCAGAATGGACAATAGAAACCTTTCTCAGTTTTTCCAATAAAACCAGCATGCAAAATGACATCATGACTGCTGAGCTATGATGTTAGTATACTTCATTTGCAACACCGATGTCCAATATACAGTATATCTGAAGCCAAAACCTTTTTTGGATAGAAGATGAAATGGCCATACCATGTTTTATTTTTGTTATTTATTTACTGGTATTATTTCTTTCCTATCTGTGTTTGGAGGGGGGGGTTTCAAGAGAAATGCCCCGTACACACGATCGTTTTTCTCGTTGGAAAAACTCAGATGAGAGCTTTTTGTTGGGAATCCCGACCGTGTGTATGCTCCATCGGACTTCTTCCCACAGGAAAACTGAGCAGGATCTCTTTTTTCCCCTGTCAGGAAAAAATCCTAACGGGAAAACGGTTAGTCTGTATGCAATTTCAACGTGCAAAAAAAACGCGCATGCTCAGAATCAAGTCGACGCAAGCTCGGAAGCATTGAACTTAATTTTTATCGGCTCGTCAAAATGTTATACGTCACCGCGTTTTTGACTGTCGGAATTTGGTGTTACCGTGTGTATGCAAGACAAGCTTGAGCGGAATTCCATCGGGAAAACCATAGTTTTTTTCAGACGGGAAAACCGCTTGTGTGAACGTGGCAAAAAAACTGAAAGTGGAAATTACACCAATAGAACAGTTGTCCCCACCTGAGGGTTCCCCTTAAAAGTAGAACTAATCAAAAGTCAAAACTTGTTTTGTTTTTTTGAATAGAGTAAGGGAGAATTATAAAACCCCTCAATTGTTTTGCTACCTGTGCTCCATTGGGGAGATTTCCCTTCACTCCACAGCCACAACAGGAAGTGAGAACAAATCGCTCCAAAGCGAAGGACATGCCTGGTACCAGACCTGGTGCCCCAATTCCCGTTTTAGTCACCCCTCAAAATGTGGGATTTAGAGCTATAACATCGTATTCCCTTTAGTACAGAGACCCCAGTTGCCCTACACCATATATACCCCTCCACGTCTAGCTTGTGTTGTCGTTCTCTGGAGTGCCGAGGACTCCCATCTCCATATTTGGTGGGGTTGTGGGCTCCTCTCCCCATTCTGTCAGCATAGTTACGTCTTCTAATTCTATGTGTATTTCTGACATCCAGGCAACTTCCAAAGTCGCCCTGCTATCAATGATTCCTGGGTCAGTTTACAAAATAAAAAAGAGCATCCTCAGGCATTGCTTATTAAATCTTCTTCGCCCCCTCACCTTTTGGAGTGGGCCCAGATTCTTAACAAGATAATGGATATGGAAACGCTGGTAGCAGAGGATAGTTTGTACCCCAAGAAGGTACGCAGGCAGACGTTAGCGATTCAGTAGCTTTTTGAGCTCTAGTAGTAGGATAGCGTGTCCACCCTTCCTATGGTTTTACTGGGGCACGTACTGCACCCTTGTGGTAGCTTTCGAGCGCTTATCAGGTTTCTTCTATGTTCTTTCTCTTTCCTTTCCCTGTCCTGTTTTTCACTGCAGAGTCATATAAATGAGTGTCACCTTCCACCCAGATCCAGTTTATGATTTTGTTTTCGGGTACCGTATACATTTTTTTTCCATTGTACTGCTTTCATCTCTTTTCCATGTATGGTCCTCATTATTTTATGTCATATTATGGAAAGTCTGTCACATTTATATCCTCAAGTTTGTACCCTGGTATTTGTCTGAATAAAAAGTTACTTGACCTGTCAGGTGTTCATTCTAATCACTCTCCACTATAATTTAGTTCTTGCTCTGGTTGCAACTGTAAAAAAAAAACAACAAAACAAAACAAAAACAAATACAAATACAAAAAACTTTTAAAGACAATTTAAGGGCATCCAAAACATATTCTTGTACATGAAGTCTGTTGTGTGCTGCTTGAATTACACTTGTTCCATTTATTACTATGGTAGCCTTAACCAACCAGAGGAATATATACTAGATTACCAAAAGTATTGGGACACCTGCCTTTACATGCACATGAAATTTATTGGCATCCCGGTCTTAGTCCATAGGGTTCAGTATTGAGTCGGCCCACCCTTTACAGCTATACCAGCTTCAACTCTTCTGGGAAGGTTGTTCACAAGGTTTAGGAGTGTGTCTTTGGGAATGTTTGACCATTCTTCCAGAAGCACATTTGTGAGGATGTTGAACGAAAAGGTCCAGTTCACAGTCCCTGCGCTAATTCATCCCAAAGGTGTTCTATCGGGTTGAGGTCAAGACTCTGTGCAAGCCAGTCAAGTTCCTTTACCCCAAACTCGCCCATCCATGTCTTTTATGGACCTTGCTTTGTGCACTGGTGCACAGTCATGTTGGAACAGGAAGGGGGTCCCCCAAACTGCTCCAACAAAGCTGGTAACATGATATTGTCCAAAATGTCTTAGTATGCCGAGACCTTAAGAGTTCCCTTTACTGGAACCAAGCTCAACCCCTGAATAACAACCCCACACCAAAATCCCCCCTCCACTAAATGATTTGTACCAGTGGACAAAGCAAGGTCTATAAAAACATGGATGAGCGAGTTTGGGAAGGAAGAACTTGACTGGCCTGCACCTCAACTTGATGGAACACCTTTGGGATGAATTAGAGCAGAGACTGCGAGCCAGGACTTCTTGTCCAACATCAGTGCCTGACCTCACAAATGTGCTTGTGGAATAATGGTCCACCATTCCCATAGTCTCCCCCCTATACCTTGCAGACAGCCTTGCCAGAAGAAATGAAGCCGTTATAGCTGCAGGGGGGGGGGGGGTTAACTCTATAGTGAACCCTACAGACTTAGACTGGGATGCCATTAAAGTTCATGTGTGCGTTAAGGCAGGCGTTCCAATACTTTTGGTATTATGGTGCATAATCAGCCATAAGAATAAAGAGGGCAAGCAACATGCAGGAAAGTAACTTTGTCTGAGCAGTGCCAAGCAGGGCTTGCGCAGTTCAGATCTCCGAAGCAGGGCTAAGTATGTAGATATGTGGCTTACACCAAGGTTGGAGGGTGGGGAACCTTTAAATGAGCTTAATCACAGAATAGGACGTCATAATCTCCCACAAGCATGAAAAAGGTTTGCCAAAAGCAGGGTGTTAAGTCATGCACTGGAACATTGCTAAAAATTATTTATTACATTAGCAAAATGAGTAGGAGGTCTGAGCCTTTTGCAATATAAAAAAAATATATAAAATACTATGTCCTAAAAACACACAGTTAAAATTCATCTGTCTGACTCCTCTGCATCTGAGCAATGAAGCACCAACTCATACATAAGTGCCTTGTATTGACTTAATGGAGTGCTTTCTCTAGGATATCAGCGTTATAAATTATGAGAGGACACTTGAGGCAGAGAGAGAGGTGGCCACCATAAAAACTGAATGAAAGTATTTCATTCACTATATGGAAGCTCTTTTGCATTGGCACAAACCATTTTATTTAATCTACTTTATTTATAAAATAAATTGGTCTGGTTAACGCGTAAAAGCAATGCACAAAGTACATCACCGCAGCAACCAATCAGAATTATTTATTCTTTGTTGACCTGACTCCGTAAGATGAAATCTGATTGACTGCCATGGATACTTTACACGTTATTGCATTGTACTTCCGTTTAAAGCCAACAACAGAAAACAAAGCCTAATGAATCGCACAGATATCACAGGACTACTGGTAGGCCCAGGGATTTTTTTCAGCAGGGACACAGTTCCGGCACCTCCAGCTCTGAATGTATGTAATGGCAAAGGGGTGCTGAGGTGTACTGGAGGGTCTATTAATGCTGGTTGCTGGGGGATCCATTGTTGCTGGAGGGGACCTATTTTTACAGGTGAGGGTCTTTTGTTGCTGGGGAGGTCAGTTGTCACTGGTAGGGGATCTATTGTTGCTGTGGGGTGCTCTTATGCTACTGGGAGACATCAACTGTTGAGGGATGGGTCTATAGTTGCTAGATGTTCAGAGATTATTGCTGCTGGGGGAGCTCCATTGTTGCTGGCTACAGGGGATCTATTTTACTTCCTATCATATACAAATTACTTATCACCACAAATTGATACTTGGTTCTGTATCCATTACTGAGAGGTGGAACCAAGAGATGGTGCTCAGAGGTTGGTAGGGAGTGGAAACAAAGAATGATGCTCGGAGGTGGGTAGAGAGTGGAAACAAAGAATGATGCTTGGAGGTGTGTAGGGGGTGGAACAAAGGAATGGTTCTCGGAGGTGGGTAGGGGGTGACTCGGAAGTAGGGAGTTCCTGCACCTATTCTCTGAAAAAAAGCCATGCTAGGCCTATTCAGTAATTAGTGAAACAGCACTATTACTAGTGATTTTAATAACATGAATTCTGGTTGGCTGCCATTGGTATTACACTTGTCAAATTGCAATGAATCCCCAATCCATCTGCAGATAGCACAGAGCCCTAGGAGGCACTCCGCACATGCTCAGTTTGGTTTATATTGCTAGAGAGTTTTGTTTCTTGGGAGGGTGCATGTGATCAGCACAGGGCCAATCAGCACTGTCCATACAGAAGGTCAGGGGTCATGCAACCTCATGGGACAGTCAGAGGAGAATGAAAACTCCTACTACAAGTCTTAGATAGAATTCACAAGACTGCTATATACTGCTGATGAGAAAAGGTATTTAGCAGTTTATATTTACTAAAATAATTGAATTTCCATGTTCTGTGTATTGTGGGAGACCAGATATAGTGATTGCAGAGTCCAGGTTAAGTAACACTTTAAGGTAAATTTCAAAAGCGCAACTAGACCCTTTAGGGCCCTGGTGCAAGAAACCATGAAAGGGCCCTCTGACCCTGTCCCTAATACCTTTCAATCGGTCCTGGGGCTCTTGCCGCTGATCCTAGGGCACATGTTCTGCATAGGGTTGCCACCTTTACTTCAAGCCAAACACTTTAGTGGCACAAATTATTTTTTTAGTATATACGATGCATATATTTTGTGATTAAATAACATTCTTTGAAAAAATGTACAGGGGTCAGTGGTCGCCCCCCCTTCATAATACAGGAGCCCCCCCCCTATAGAGAACCCCATTAGATCAGAGTCCCTTTACACCAGTGCCCCCCTCAGAGACCCCCCCATTAGATCATAGTCCCCTTATATCAGTGCCCCCCTATTAGGTCAGAGTCCCCTTATATCAGTGCTCTTCCTTAGAGGTGCAAAAAAAAACAACGAAACATTGAAAAAATGCAGGGGAAAAAACACACTCCAATCTTATCCAAACATATATACTGTGCAATCTTGATACACATAATACTTTATGAATAGTGGTGGAAACCTCCAATCCATTCCAAAATGTGTTATAAAAATCCTTTTGAGTTGTACATTAGCATAAAAGGACTTTATGGAGTGTATTAACCCTCCTGGCAGTGCGACTTGGTGTTAAATTTCAGTACCAGGATCCTGCAATGTCCCCCCGCTGTGTCCTCCACTGGATCACCTGCCCGATGCTCTGATCCGGGCTTCATTCCCTGCGAGCGTCGCGATGCATGGGGACGGAGGCCAGCAGCAAATTTAAAAAGTACACTACACATAACGCATACATATTTTAATAAAATATTTAAAATATATATGTTTTTGCCAATGTCCCACCCTCCTGTAGGCAACAACATATACCCCATCTGTAAAAAAAAAAAAAATCCTAAATTCCAGAAATGTAAAATTTTTAAGAAAAATAAAAAAAGATTTTAAAGATATTAATACAAAAAAATTTTAGATAAAACTATAAAAGATAAAAAAAAAAAAATTGACCCCAAAGCATTATAAATCCACCATCTTCTGAATCAGCTGCAGTAAATTTATAGCAACAAACTTCTAAATGAAACTGGCATTGGCTTTGATTCTGAAGGGGTTAAAAAGTATCATCCACTCTGCACCACAAACTAAAATACTGATAAGTGACCAAAACATCCTATTCAGCTTTTTTCTCAGAGTATTAATAGCCAGAAGACTGCTACGTTTATATAGAAGTATCTAAAAGGTAATCATGAATCTGGTAGAGACTGAGCATTAAAAGACAATGAAAGATTCCGCTGGAGGATTTTTAAGATGGAAAAAAGGACAGCATGATCACAAAATGGCTGCTGAGCTCCTCACATCTCTAGCAGTTGAAGAGTTGAATAAGAAAAATGCACAATGCTGAGTAATCTTTACCTGATATACGGGATACTGCACTGAAACGCTTTCTAGAGAATGGAATACACAACTGCTGCTTGTTGTCTGGGAGACATTTATATAACTAACACAGGCTAAAAGTCTAGGTAATACCTGGTCTTTGTAAAAACAAAAACAAAAAAGATAAATATATAAAAAGTTTAGTTATATACTTAAAAAAAAAAAAAAAAAAAATATGCACTTCGAAGAAAATATAACCAATTAACTTCAAAATGCAAGAAAAAAAAATGTAATCAATCTAAATGTTTAAAAAATGTTTTTTAATTTGAAAAAGTTTTTGTGATGTCGTCACAGTGTCTGAGTTTTTAAAAGTATTAAAATAAACTGTATATAACTACACTTGGCAGTGCCTGCATCGAAAATGGCTGCAAATATAAAAAATTGTACAAAACCTATAAAAGATTACTTTTAATGTCGACTCAATGTCAGGAGACATGGATACGTTTTAATTTTGTTCTTGCATGTGGCCAATCCTCATGCTTGTTCTCTACCGCAGTGGCATTCAACCTTTTTTTCTGTCAAAGCACCCATTAAAATTCTGCACCCAATTGTAATATGTAAAAAAACACAACAAAACTACTAGCTTTACACAACACATGTAGGACACATTAGGGGGTATTATTCTTCCAATGAAAATGCACCTGTGTACACTGGTACTGACTAGTATGCCAAGGTTTCTCTTATCCCTCAGTTTCTCTTCCTCACTCAGCTAATGTGACCCCCAGTTCTGATGAAGAGGTGCAGGAGAGGGGAAAACGAGGATGCTGTGTAGGTGCCCAACGTCCTCCTCATCAACAGATGACATCATTGGTTGTTACACCAGTGGCTGGAAGGTTGTAGCAGTGCACAATGAAAGGCTTGGTGTAATTAAAAAGCAGGCTTCATCCAACTGCTGGTTTGTATAAAATTTTTGGGCAATTTTATGGCATTTTTCCAAGGTACCCTGGTTGGAAAAGGCTGTCTACTGTAAAATTAAAATGCCAATTTTAACCAACCCCCTGCTTATTAATGTACACGGGACATTGTTTTACCTCTCCTGAACGATTTAACTTGACAGCTAGAAACCAGCGTCAAAAACATCCATTTAGCCGCGTTTACAAGCCACGTACGCGTCTAGAAGCATTTGAAGAAAAAATGTTTTTTTTTTGCGTAAAACTGATTCGTCCAAACTGATGAAAACGGACTGAAGTTCAGTTTCATCAGTCCAAACTGACCGTGTGTGGGCCCCATCAGTCAGTTATCCTTCGGTCCAAAAATTTAGAACTTGCTTTAAAATTGGACTGATAACCAATAGGTCAAAACCGATGGTTAGTACGTAAAAGGATCGGTTCAAAACCCGCGCATCCTCAGAATCAAGTCGACGCATGCTTGGAAGCATTGAACTTCGTTTTTTTAGCACGTCGTCGTGTTTTACGTCATCGCGTTGGACTTGATCGGTTTTTGAACTGATGGTGTGTAGGCACATCAGACCATCAGTCAGCTTCATCGGTTAACCGATGAAACGGTCCTTCAGTCCTTTTTCATCAGTTTGGACTGATCGTGTGTACAGGGCCTTACTGTGCTTTGCCTCTTGAAATGCCTCTAAACATAGCTTCTGAACGCATTTTTTTGGGGTTTCAGAAAAAGCCTCTAAACTCAACTGCCAAGAAATGACTATAAAACGACCCTGTGTACATGTACTGATAAGATAACAGAGGAGCGTTCAGGGGCAGTTAAAAAAAATGCCCAACTGCTCCTAAACGTCCGTTTACAAGCAGCAGTGTACATGAGGCATGTCTTGCGGCATCTCCTTTCCTCTTCCCCCCTCCTCCAGTGGTTCCTGAATACTGCAGAGAATGGCACAAAATGTTGTGGCTTCAATCTCCACAGCATTTTCCTGGGAGTCCAGTGACTTTTGATGACATGCACCCTGGGGGCATGTCCTTGACCCCCTGAGATGAAAGGAAGTGGGTTCCAGGACACCGGGCATCATTTCAGGACAGGCAGTGGATCATGGAGGAGGACAAATGGGAAGATGCTGGAGACCCACCTTCTTGACATATGCAATGTAATCAGCACCAGGACTGTATGAGTTGCTTTCCTCTCCTGTTTGCTATTCAGTCTGATATTCTTTATGATGCCTTTCCACTAATAGGCACAATCTCATCACCCCTTACCACTGAGCTTTTGAGTCTGAAAGAGGTTATAGGATATGCAGGACTTAAACTGGACACAATAATGCATGAAAAATTATACGATATGTCACAATTTACAGGAGCATCACACATTTTTTTTAAAACGCTGTAATTATAAAAAAGCAGTCCTTGATTTCAAATTAAAGTGAATTTGCTTAGGTGGACATTACATCAGCCAAGAACATTTCCCTTTCTCTCCTCTGCCCCAGTGACCAGGATGTAATATTGTAACTATGTAGCAAGTCAAGTTTATCCTCTACAACAGGGGGCTGATCTGTGCCACAATAAGACCTTTGTGAGCACAGCTAAAACATGCATATGCATCTGGATTTATATGCCCATATAACCCTTGAGCCAGCATCTCAGAAAGCCTGGAAGTGTATGCCAACTCTAGATGAAGTCTAAACAAAGATGGTGGCATCCATGGAAAGAAAAGCAGATTGTCAGGCATTGTCAGGATGTACTATGATATCTGTGAGTAATAACAAATACCTGCAAGTGTTAGGCTTCATACACACTGGGTGCCTTGGCGCGGCTCTGTGGCTCACGCATGCGTTTGCAAATGCGTGCGGACAAAACCCCTGTTTTTAACGCATACTGTAGACAGGTTAATTGGTTTTCTGCAAGCGGGTCGGTAAGTAGGCTTGGTTTTTCCCTGGGCATTCCCCAGGTTTTTGTTGTTATTTGCTTTAGCCTTCCAATGCCACTTACTGTTATGGCCAGCTATAGATGGGGGCAGTGGACACCCTTATGCTTCACCTGTGGTGTTTATATTGGTCCATCAGTACACCAACACCTTTGCAGCCATTGTGCTACATGCTGGGTGCTTGGTGTGCTCCTGTACCTTTAAGGAGGGGTGGCTCCCCTTCAGTTCACCTGCCCCTTTCTATCCATTTAAATGCTTGTGAGGACGCTCATTGTTTAGTGTTAGGACCAAAGATTACAGGGTGCCTTGGCGCGGCTCTGTGGCTCACGCATGCGTTTGCAAATGCGTGCGGACAAAACCCCTGTTTTTAACGCATACTGTAGACAGGTTAATTGGTTTTCTGCAAGCGGGTCGGTAAGTAGGCTTGGTTTTTCCCTGGGCATTCCCCAGGTTTTTGTTGTTTTCATACACACTGGGCATTTGCTTTTCTCCTCCAAACGCCAGAACTCCTGGCAGGAGAAAATCTGCATAAAAACACACCTAAAAGTGCATCAAACATTTGAATTTTAATAGTTTCTATTGGCCAGAATATTCATTTATTCTGGCCATTGGAATGCATCAACATGCAAAAGCGCCTAGTGTTTAGACGCTTTTTCTTTCAGCCTGTAAACACCTACCGGTATGTGTGCATGGACAGGTATACTTGCATACAGGTACATTTGCAGACTGAAAAGAAAAATGCCTGTAAAAGTGACCTTTTTTTAAGCCCCAGTATGCATGAGGGCTTTATGCCTACACATTACTTAGCATGAACAAACTTAAAGTGATTGTGAAGTCTTGTTTTTTTCAATAAAAATAACAAACATGTGTTGCTTACCTGCCCTGTTGCAGTGGATTTGCAGAGAGCAGCCCAAATCCTCCTCTTCTCAGGTGCCTCTTCTGTGTTCCTGGCTCCTCCCTCCTGTTGAGTGACCCCACAGCAAGCAGCTCGCTATAGGGGCACCCAAGCTGAGCTGCAGTTCCGTGTATCCATTCAGACAAGGTGCCATGTTTCGGCCTGCCCTTTCTCTCTCCTGATTGGCTAACTGACTTTGATTGACAGCAGCGGGAGCCAATGACACGGCTGCTGTGTGTCAGCCAATCAGAAGGGAGAGTCACAGATGGCTGAGACACTCGTGGACATCGCCATACAGAGATGGGGCTCTGACAAGTATTAGGGGGGCTGCTGCACACAGAAATCTTTTTATCCTATTGCATAGAATGCATTAAGATAAAAACCTCCTGACTTTACAACCCCTTTAAAGTTAAAGTTACTGTAAATGTTCAATTTTTTTACCAACAAAACATGGTATACTTATTAGCTCAGTGGTTTTGCACAGAGCAGCCTTGATCTTCCTCCTTTCGGGTCCCCACTGGCGCTTGTGGCTCCTCCCCCGTCTTGTGTCTACCATAGCAGGCCACTTGCTTTGGGGGCCCTCATGCAGGCTCGCTCCAGAGCTGGCCCTCTGTGTCCATTGACACAGAGCACCACTCAGTCCCGCCACCACCCCTTCCTCACTGGCTGAGATTAAGAAAATGAGGAGTGCGAGAGCTGCACATCACTGGATCAAGATCAGGCTCAAGTATAAGGGGGGCTGCACTCCTAATTGCCATAAGGCTACAGTAATAGTCGGATCACAGGATAAATCAGACTTAACTGTCCGTGCTGCTTCATCCCCCAAGGGGTCTTCAGGGTCTGGAAACCATAGTATTAGACCACAGTCCTGGACCTGTATATCACGCCACAGCAAACTACATGCAGTGCACTAAACATCAAGTTGAGTACTCAAGCAGGATCTAGTACCTAAAGCAACATCGTGGGGTCTGAGTATGGTTCCCAAGATATTACCAAGGTTGCACTGATCTAGGTGCACTACTACTTCTGGTGTTATAGGAGAACGCAGTGAAGCATTGATTGAAGAATTGCTAGGTAAATAAGAACCAGTTAAGCATTGAAACATCTCTAAGGTAGAAAAGGCACACTGGCAAAAAACTGAGTTCAAATGAAGATGATTAGGGTGATAGGGGCAGGACTATTTTTCAGCAGTAACAAGGGGGAACGCAGTTCTGGCACCTCTAGCACAGAATGTATGTAATGACAAGGGGTGTTGGGTGTGCAGGACGGTATCTATTGTTGTTAGGGACGTCTATTGCTGCTGGTGGGGGAACTTTTGTTGCTGGGGGGGGGGGGGTCATTTGTTGCTGGGAGGCATCTACTGTTGAGGGAGGGGGTCTATTGTTGCTGGCTGCCGTAGGGTCTATTGATGTTGGCTGCTGGTAAATCTATTTTAACTTGTCGGGGTCTATTGTTGCAGCGGTAGATCTATTGTTTCTAGTAGGAATGTTTTGCAGGGAGTTCATTGTTGCAGAGAGGGTTTATTATTTTTAGAAGGATCTATTGTTGCTGGGGAAGGGGGGGCTATTGTTGCTGGCTGCAGGGGATCCATTTTACTGCTTTTTCTGTTAACAAAATTCACACAATTTACTTAGCACCACAAAATGATACTTGGTTCTGTATTGTCTAAAAGGGGCGGTACTGGAAGGTGGGTAGGGATGGAACCAAGAGATGTGTTCAGAGAAAAGTAGGAGGGGGTGGATACAAGGGTGACTCGGAAGTGGTGAGTACCTGCACCTATTCTGTGGAGAAAAAAAAAGCCCTGGATAGAGGTATGCCCAAGGGGGGGCACATCCAAAACTTTTGCCAGTGTCCAATCACCTGAAGATAGCAGCCTTATAGTCCAGGGTCTATGAATATCCAGCCTGTACTGTATGTAGATAACTATATATGGTTCTATGTGAATTTTAATGAGTTAGCCAAGTGTGACTGCTCAATTTAATACAACAGATGATTTATCTTCCCCTGGCTCTGAAAGAGCATCTTAAATTAAAAATATTCAGTTAATAACATACAAGCACATAGGGATTAGAATATCTATATGAAATAACAGGAAAACCCTCTCTTTGTGATTATTTATAAAAAAAAAAAAAAATATTATAAGATAGAATATATTTATAGTATGTCTTGAATTGCCTTTGTAATGTTTTCAATCATTCACTTTTGCATTCATTTAATAAAAATTGTGCTTGAAAGAAATTGAGAACTTTCTAGTCAATAGGGATGACAGCAAGGTTTCTGTACAGTTATTTTTCATCGGTGCCCCCACAATGTTAAGAGAATTTACGTGGTAGACCTCCTCAGAACTCCACACAGTACTGAAATTGCTTTGCAGAACAATTCAGTGAACTGAAATAAGAAAATGGAATGCAGCTTACCTTGTATGTGCCGTTCTGTCAGAGCCGAGTCAGAGAAGAATGGAAATGCGACGGCCATGAATGGCCCTGGCTGATCCTGCAAATATAAGATAAGCATACGTTTATTTTTATTTAAGCAATTTATAGTTATAACCATCTAGAACTGTAGTGTTCAATTGTACAGTATATGCGTTATAATTTTTTTAGCCAACTTGCTATATCAAAGAGCACTTACCATGACAGAAAAATTCTGTGATGCCACTGAAATTTCTTGTTTCCCAGAATGAATGATGAGCCTCTAGATTAGTTATTTAGTCATAGTCATTCACCAACAGTATGTATGCAGCTGGTGGTGGGATTTCCTGAGCTCTATACTTGCTGCAGATCAGTGACTACTTATAGAAGCCACAGGATCAGCATAATACAGAATCAGCATATTACATTTTTTATGGCATTTATCGTGGTAATGAACAATTAAAAAAGGAGGACCAACAAATAATAAAACAATGGCAGCTACTCCATTCATGTAGTCTTTGTTTGGTCATCTGAAACCTTAGTCTCTTCAGAGTGAACCTTAACTTTGTCCATGAAGTTAATCAATTTTACATGTATGCTTTTTCTTTCGGTCCGGTCCAACCTCTATGAGTGAAAAAAAGCCCTGTATACGCTTGCTCTAGAGCACAGGTGTCAAACACAAGGCCGCGGGCCGAATCCGGCCCTCCAGGCCCATTTCATGTGGCCCTCGCGCCTCTCCTGCAGCTGCAGGAGAGCTCCAGCCCTCTGGTCCTCCTTCAGACCTTTACTTTCTGCTTTTAAGCAATGCATTCAGCAGCAGCATAAAGAAAGGGGGGTGCACTGTGACGTAAGGGAGAGTGGGGGACTCAACTTCTGATGGTGGGGTGGGTCTTCACATCTATATGGGAAGGGGATGCGCTGCACATCTAATCTTACAGATACAACTGGCCCTTTTGAGGGCAATCATAATGCTGATGCAGCCCACAATGAAATTGAGTTTGACACCCCTGCTCTAGAGCTTACACAGTACTAAGGACTCTCCCTGTCCCATGTGAAGTACACTGGGCTAACCGCCAACCGCCGATTATGCTTGCACTGTATTTTCTCTTTAGTTGCGGTAAAAGAAAGCAATAGTAACCATCAATATTTTATACAAACTAATATAGGAGATCAAATTTTATGCCTGTAGTCATAGCCTTACATAACCTTTGGCTTGTAATATTTGAGCCTTTATTTATAATACCTGTCCTTGTGTGTCAATGTAGACTGTTTACGTTGCCAACAGCTAGCAATTACCCATTCAAGCTTTCTTTTTCAAACCGATTTGGAAAATATGGCGGAAGAGTTGTACTCCTCAAAAATGCTTTACCTGAAGATAGTTTAGCTATCCTTTCAGATGTGCAGGTACCCAAAAATTAATAATCCCAATTGGACTGAATGTTGAGTCCTAATTTATAACTTTGAAGGTTTGTTAATATATTTAAACTCCTATTTAACTGTTTTAACTTTGCATGTTTACATTGTATTTGAATTGTTTTTGGCAAAGATTCCCGAGTAAATACACAAGGGCACAAAGAAGCAATCAAACCTTCAAACAATCCCTTTTTATGATATGTACATTGCTAGGTAGACTGTCACACAACTGTGTTGGAATTGTTCGGAGAGTACTATAATTCACACCCATGTATGAGTGTCTAAGATATGGCATAAAGAAGATCTCTTTGTTCAAAAACAAACCTTACCCTTCCTTCACCTTACATCCACAATCATTTTTCAAGTAATGCCCTATTACTGCATGCATAGCAGAACTTGGCAGTGGCAGCTTATCTATGGTCATCTAGGTGACACTTCGAGATACATCAGGCACAACTTCATGGCTGGACATTTTGACACACTGAACCAGTCAAACCCTAAAAAATAAAATCTTTCTGCTGTGTGATAGTCTTGATGTTCACTTGAAAACCTCATCCTATTTATGACCACCTAGTAACATAAAGGGAAATAAGGCTTTTTACATAACTGTATATACAGGTTCCATGTATGGACGCACAAAGGCTTACCCATCAATATTCCTTTGTACAACGTACGGGATGGAACATTCAGTGACTATAGTGCATCCGGAAAGTATTTATATCGCTTCACTTTTTCCACATTTTGTTATGTTACAGCCTTATTCCAAAATGTATTAAATTCATTGTTTTCCTCAAAATTCTACAAACAATAACCCATGAGGACAACATGAAAGAAGTTTGTTTGAAATCTTTTCAAATTTATTAAAAATAAAAAAATGTACATAAAAAGTGTTCACAGCCTTTGCCATGACACTCAAAAACAAGGTAAGTAACTTGTGCCTGTGGACACTGCAAAGCGGTCCCGAGTCTGGCTCGGGGTTACCGCTTTTGGTCCTGAAATTCCACCCCGAGCCAGACTCGGGAATACCGCTGAGGGGGTTAAAAGATGAAAAAAACTTCTGTGCTGCAGCTGCTCCACAGACCCCCCCTTTTCCTTACCCAAGTCCATCCGATCTAGTGATGTGCACAAGCGCAGCAGCTTCCACCGCTGTCTCTCTCCTCATTGGACATATTGATAGCAGCGTGAGCGATTGGCTCCCCTTGCTGTCAATCTAATCCAGTGAGAGGGGGACGGTGCTGAGTCCCCCTATCTATGTCAATGGACGCAGCAGCAGAACTTGAGAACGAGCACACATAGGTGTCCCCAAGAAAAGCAGCTTTCCCTGGGGGCACCCAATGAAGAGGGGGCACCCAATGAAGAGGGGCCTGGAGTGCTGGCAGGGGACCCCAGAAGAAGAGGATCAGGGCTGCTCTGTGCAAAACCAGGTAAGCATAGGCATGTTTTTTATATATATATATATATATATATATATATATATATATATATATATATATATATATATATATATATATATATATATATATATATATATATATATATATATATATCACACACGCCATGTCATTAGGTAGCTACACCTGTTTAATTGTTTGGTAACACAAATTGCTAATCAGCCAATCACATGGCAGCAACTAGGGTTGTCCCAATACCGATACTAGTATCGGTATCGGGACCGATACCGAGTATTTGCGCTAGTACTTGTACTCGCGCAAATACTCCCGATACTGGAATAGAATACTTTTTTTTTTTTTTTTCGAGTGCGGGTGGAGAGGGGGTGGAGAGGGGGCGGAGCAGAGCAGTCCTCGTATGGGGGAGAGGAGAGCTGCTGCCGCCTTGGACAAAGCCAAGTCAATCCCCCTCCCCTCCCCCCGCCGCTGCCGATATCTAGTTACTATGCGCTGGGGGAACACAACAGCTGTCATTTGCATTTGAATAGCTGGGTGTTCCCCTGCCGCGCCGTCATGTATACCCCCCCTCCCCCTTGCCCGGGCACTTTGATACGACTGTCTATCAAAGTTTCTGGGCAAGGGGGAGGGGCTATACATGACAGCGCGGCGGGGGAACACCCAACTATTCAAATGCAAATGACAGCTGTTGTGTTCCCCCAGTGCAGGGGTCTCCAAACCCCGGCCCGCTTGTGTGTTCTATCCGGCCCGCCCGCTGTGCTTTTTGATTGGCTGCTCGGACCGCCGATGTCCCGACAACCAGTGACGTCACAGGCGCGGCCCCCTCTTCCCGCCCGCTGTTTGAAATTACAAATCTTCCACGTGTGTAGCAGCGGGCGGGAGTCGGGACTCTGGAATCTAAGAAGAGGAGCAGAAGCCGGCTACAGCGGAGGCAAGTGAATGTTGCACAACGCTGATGGGGACATTGCTGTGCTGCGCTGATGGGGACAAATCTGCTGGGGACACTTCTGCTGGGGACACAGGCTGATGGGGACACATCTGCTGGGGACACATGCTTATGGGGACATAGGCTGATGGGGACACATAGGCTGGGGACACATCTGCTGGGGACACATGCTTATGGGGACATAGGCTGATGGGGACACATCTGCTGGGGACACTTCTGCTGGGGACATAGGCTGATGGGGACACATCTGCTGGGGACACTTCTGCTGGGGACACAGGCTGATGGGGACACATGCTTATGGGGACATAGGCTGATGGGGACACATAGGCTGGGGACACAGGCTGATGGGGACACATCTGCTGGGGACACATGCTTATGGGGACATAGGCTGATGGGGACACATCTGCTGGGGACACTTCTGCTGGGGACATAGGCTGATGGGGACAAATCTGCTGGGGACACAGGCTGATGGGGACACAGGCTGATGGGGACACATGCTGATGGGGACATAGGCTGCTGGGGACATAGGCTGCTGGGGACACTTCTGCTGGGGACACTTCTGCTGGGGACACAGGCTGATGGGGACACAGGCTGATGGGGACACAGGCTGATGGGGACATAGGCTGATGGGGACACATCTGCTGGGGACATAGGCTGATGGGGACACATCTGCTGGGGACACTTCTGCTGGGGACACATCTGCTGGGGACACATGCTTATGGGGACATAGGCTGATGGGGACATAGGCTGATGGGGACATAGGCTGATGGGGACACCTCTGCTGGGGACACCTCTGCTGGGGACACCTCTGCTGGGGACACAGGCTGATGGGGACACAGGCTGATGGGGAAACATGCTGATGGGGACACAGGCTGATGGGGACATTGCTGTGCTGTTGGGGACACATGCTTATGGGGACATAGGCTGATGGGGACACATCTGCTGGGGACACAGGCTGATGGGGACACAGGCTGATGGGGACACAGGCTGATGGGGACACAGGCTGATGGGGACATAGGCTGATGGGGACATAGGCTGATGGGGACACAGGCTGATGGGGACACAGGCTGATGGGGACATAGGCTGATGGGGACATAGGCTGATGGGGACACATCTGCTGGGGACACATCTGCTGGGGACATAGGCTGATGGGGACATAGGCTGATGGGGACACTTCTGCTGGGGACATAGGCTGATGGGGACACCTCTGCTGGGGACACCTCTGCTGGGGACACCTCTGCTGGGGACACCTCTGCTGGGGACACAGGCTGATGGGGACACAGGCTGATGGGGACACAGGCTGATGGGGACACAGGCTGATGGGGACACAGGCTGATGGGGACACAGGCTGATGGGGACATTGCTGTGCTGTTGGGGACACATTCTGATGGGGACACATTCTGATGGGGACACAAGCTTATGGGGACATTGCTGTGCAGCTGGGGACATGGGTGTCCCCATCAGCACAGCAATGTCCCCATCAGAGGTGTCCCCATCAGTGATGATGGAGACACTGCTGATGGGGATATTTCTGTTCTGATGGGGACATTGCTGGGGACACTGCTGATGGGGACATGGGTGTCCACATCAATGGTGTCCCCATCAGGATAGCAATGTCCCCATCAGCGGTGACCCCATAATCGATGTCCCCATCAGCACAGCAATATCCCCATCAGAGGTGTCCCCATCAGCGGTGATGGGGACACATGCTGATGGGGACATTGCTGTGCTGATGGGGATGTTGCGGTGGACACTGCTGATGGGGACTTTAGGGACATGGCTGAATTTAGGGACATGGCTGAATTAAGGGACATGGCTGAATTTAGGGACATGGCTGAATTTAGGGACATGGCTGAATTTAGGGACATGGCTGAATTTAGGGACATGGCTGCATTTGGGGACACGTGGCTGCATTTAAAAAAAAGTATTGGTATTTGGTATCGGCGAGTACATGAAAAAAAGTATCGGTACTCGTACTCGGTCCTAAAAAAGTGGTATCGGGACAACCCTAGCAGCAACTCAATGCATTTAGGCATCTAGACGTGGTGAATACGACTAAAGCCCTGTACACATGATCGGTTTGTCCGATGAAAACAGACCGATGGACTGTTTTCATCAGACAAACCGATCATGTGTGGGTCCCATTGGTTTGTTTTCCATCAGTGAAAAAAAATAGAACATGTTTTTTTATCCATAGGAAAAATGTAAAACATCTGTGTGGAAGTCCATCGGTCAAAAATCCACGCATACTCGGAAGCATTGAACTTTTTTTTGTCAGCACGTCGTAGTGTTTTACGTCAACGTGTTTTGGCACGGTCGGATTTTTGACTGATGGTGTGTAGGCAAGACTGATGAAAGACGGCTTCATCGGATATCCGACGAAAAAATCCATCGGAATAGATTCCATCAGATATTCAATTGTGTGTACGAGGCTTTACTGAAGTTCAAACAAGCATTAGAATAGGGAAGAAAGATGATTTAACTAACTTTGAGCGTGGCTTGCTTGTTGGTTCCAGATGGGCTGGTCTGAGCATTTCGAAAACTGCTGATCTACTGGTGGCCAATGAGTATATATTTAGTGGGTAAAGAAAACAATCACCCCCCTATGTAGCCTGAAGTGAAGGCAAAGAGATTTTTTTTAGGTCAGGATGAGGCAAATGGATAAGGCAAAATGCCATCAAATTCTTGAGGAAATTTTGATGCCATCAATGGGAATAAGGTTTACCTTCCAACATTGGTACACCCCTGTAGAAGTCTTTTTGAGACAAAACCGGTCGGGTACACTGGTCCATGATTGTTTGGAACTTTTTTTGTGTTGATGTGGATTTGGAAGTGCATTTTTCAGGATTTCAGTGTTAAATTTTTGAAATTTTTAACCACTTCCATACCGCGTCATTGTGAAATGACGGCGGCAGGAACCCCTCACCGATCCGGGTGAACGTCATATGACATCCTGTATTCCCGGCGATCTAGGGCCCGCGGCAGCGCTCGTGACCCGGCGCGGGTGCCCGGCGGCCGCGATTGCCGCCTGGTGCCCGCGATTGTCGGTAATCACGGCAGGAGTGTGGATCCGTGTGTGTAAACACACAGATCCACCTCCTGTCAGCGGTGGAGGAGACCAAGTACAGAGGAACACACATCGGTCTCCTCCCCTTGAGAGTCCCCTCCCTTCTACAGTTAGAACACACCTTAGGGAACATATTAACCCCTCCAGCGCCCCCTAGTGGTTAACCCCTTCCCTGCCAGTCACATTTACACAGTAATCAATGCATATTTATAGCATTAATCGCTGTATAAATGTGAATGGTCCCAAAAACGTGTCAAAAGTGTCCGATGTGTTCGCTGCAATGTCACGGTAAAAAAAAAAAAAATAATATCGCAAATCACCGCCAATACTAGTAAAAAAATTTATAAAATAAAAATGCCATAAATCCATCACCTATTTTGTAGACGCTATAACTTTTGCGCAAACCAATCAATATACGATTATTGCGATTTTTTTTACCAAAATTATGTAGAACAATACGTATCGGCCTAAACTGAGGGGGGAAAAAAGTTTTTTTTTTTTTAAATTTTGATATTTATTAAATAAAAAAGTAGAAAAGTGTTATTTTTTTAAAATTGTCGCTCTTCTTTTGTTTATAGCGCAAAAAATAAAAACAGCAGAGATGATCAAATACCACCAAACGAAAGCTCTATTTGTGGGGGGAAAAAAAACATAAAGATTTAGTTTGGGTACACTATTGCATGACCACGCACTTGTCATTCAAGTGCAACAGCGCTGAAAACTAAAAATTGGTCTGGGCAGGAAGGGGGTGAAAAAGCCCTGTATGGAAGAGGTTAAGATTACATTTTATACTTTTACACTATGAGGAGATTTTTTCCCCTGATTGGAACATATTGGTGTTTATTACCTTCCAACATGAAAATTACCCAAAACACACAGTGGTTGGAGGAGAAAAGGTGATTGTCCTTGAAAGGCCTAGTGAGAGCCCAAACTTAAACCCCATTGAAAAGCTGTGGAATTATTTGAAGACTGCAGTTCACAAACGGTGACCATAAAATTGAAATGAACTTTTGCAGTTCTGCAAAAGAAGAGTGTGCAAATTTTGCAAAGTCTAAATGTCCAAAGTTAGTAGAGACAAATCCCAACAGTCTAAAAGCTGTAATTAAAGAAAAAGGTGGTTCAACAAAATACTGACACAAGGGGGTGATCTTTTTCAACTCTGATTCTGCTTTTGAATTTGTTTATTTTTTCCTGACATGTTGGTGTTATCTTTCACTTGGATGTTATAAATTGTATTAGAAAAAAAAACAGCTGGATAAATCAAAAACTGTCTTAATTTCAGGCTGCAAGGCAACAAAATAATTATTTTCTATACCCACTGTATTAAAAAAAAAAAAAAAAAGCTCAAACACATGTGCGCGTGTGTATGTATATTTCATATATTATATAAGTATCTCACAAAAGTGAGTACACCACTTACATTTTTGTAAATATTTTATTATATCTTTTCATGTGACAACACTGAAGAAATTACACTTTGCTACAATGTAAAGTAGGGAGTGTACAGCTTGTATAGCAGAGTAAATTTGCTGCCCCCTCAAGACAACAACACACAGCCAAATAATGTCTAAACTGTTTCTAACAAAAGTGAGTGAAAGTAAGTGAAAAGGTCCAAATTAGGCCCAAAATGTCAATAGTGTGTGGCCCCTATTATTTTTCGGCACTGCCTTAACCCTCTTGGGCATGGAGTTCACCAGAGCTTCACAGGTTGCCACTGGAGTCCTCTTCCACTTTTCCATGATGACATCACGGAGCTGGACGATGTTGGAGACCTTGCACTCCTCCACCTTCCGTTTGAGGATGCCTCACAGATGCTCAATAGGGTTTAGGTCTGGAGACATGCTTAGCCAGTCCATCAACTTCACCCTCAGCTTCCTTAGCAAGGCAGTGGTTGTCTTGGAGACGTGTTAGGCCTTGTACTCACGGCAGGACATGTCCGATGAAAACGGTCTGCAGACCGTTTCCATCGGACATGTCTGGCCGGGGACTGCCCGGGGACTTCTGTTCGATGGCTATACACACCATCGAACAGAAGCCCGCGCGTAAACATTACGCGGGGCGTGTCCGCGGTGTCGCCGCGTCGATGACGCGGTGTCGCCGCGACAATGACGCGGCGACGTGGGCGGGCCGCCTTAAATATGCTTCCACGCATGCGTCGAAGTCATTCGACGCATGCGAGGGATGCGGGCGGCAGGACATGTACGGTAGGTCTGTACAGACGACCGTACATGTCCGGGCGGACAGGTTTCCAGCGGACTGTTTTAAAACAAGTCCGGGAAACAGTTGTCCGCTGGAAACCTGTCCGATCCGTCCCAAAATGGTCCGCTCGGGCCAACACACGGCCAAACATGTCTGCTGAAACTGGTCTGCGGACCAGTTTCAGCAGACATGTTTGGTCGTGAGTACGGGGCCTTAGGGGTCGTTATGTTGAAATACTGCTCTGCGACCTAGTCTCTTAAGGGAGCAGTGTTAATTTTGTCGACTAAAACATTTTAGTCGACTAACTTAATACCATTTTAGTCTACTAAAATAGGACTAAAACGAAAACAATTGAGATGACAAAAATACGACGAAGGCATTTTAGTCAAAAGACTAAAAAAGGGACTAAAACTAAAATGCCATTTTAGTCAAAAGACTAACACTAAGGCCCCGTACACACGATAGAATCCATCCGCTGAAAAATCCCAGCAAATGGGTTTCAGCGGATAGATCCTATGGTGTGTACACCCCAGCGGATCTGTTTCCGCGGATATTTCTCCCCTGGGATGGATTCCAGCAGATCGAATATTTGCTGACATGCCAAACAAATCCATCTGCTGGAATCCATCCCAACGGATGGATCCGCTGGTCTGTATAGACTCACCGGATCCATCCGTCCAAAGGGATCCCCCGCATGCGTCGTAATGATTCGACGCATGCGTGGAATTCCTTATATGACAGCGTCGCGCACGTCGCCGCGTCATAATCCGATAAACTCCGACGGAGCATACACACGGTCGGAATTTCCGTTCAAAAGCTCACATCTGACTTTTGCTGTCGTAATTTCTGATCGTGTGTACGGGGCATAAGACTAAAACTAAATTGAAATTTGCTGCCAAAATTAACACTGGAAGGGAACGGATCATGCTCTGCTTCAGTATGTCACAGTACATGCTGGCATTCATGGTTCCCTCTTGGAAATCTTCCTATAGCCTAGGCCATCTTTATGTAGAGCAATAATTTTTTATTCATTTTTTTCCAGGGCCTTGACTCGAGTAAGGTATCTTCTAATTAAAAATGGACTTTCATGTTTGTTAGTATCTGAGTTATAGAGCATTCTGCTTTTTGTACACACTCAAATCCATTTAAAACATTTTATTGTCTGGAACTCAATATCCATGCTTTGCAACTGCAAAATAAAATTATTCCTAGAATGACGTCTGTTTATTTTTATTTAACAGGCTAGCGATGGAACCTCACCCTTGGTTTCAACATGTGCAACATTGTTCCATCTTTTAAACAACACCCAGGTGCCTATGATGTCTTTTTTATTCTAGTACTGAATTTCAGTCTAGTGAAATATCCTCACTGCAGCAATATCAAAGATAATAATTTCATGGAATCCTAAGAATGTCCATTCTTGTTTATAACTCTGGATAATACCTTGTTAGGGAAAGAATGCGACTGTGATCAAGGATGTTTAACTCTTACACATCTTGATACAGCCATTTTCAGTTTCTATTCTGTTGATATGTTTTGCAGTTGAGCATTAATGGGAATACAGAACTGTTTTGTGCCAATTTTATGTATTTTTTTTTTAATTCTACACTAATGTTTTATACATTTTTTACTTGTTGTATACTATTTTAATTTTACAAATGTAAACATTTAGTGCACCCTTAACAGTGTCAGAGTGAGTGCATGTAGACAGGAAGTGGCTAAAACTGAAAAAAGGTAAAAACAAAGGGGCAGATTCACAAAGAGATACGACGCTGTATCTCCTGATACGCGGTCGTATCTCTGAGTTCTGCCGGTCGTATCTATGCGCCTGATTCATAGAATCAGGTTACGCATAGATATCCCTAAGATCCGACAGGTGTAAGCGACTTACACCGTCGGATCTTAGGCTGCAATCTCACGCTGGCCACTAGGTGGTGTTTCCGTTTGTATACACGAGGAATATGCAAATGAGGAGTTACGCTGATTCAGAAACGAACGACCGCCCGGCGCTTTTTTTTTTACGTCGTTTGCGTTCGGCTTTTTCCGGCGTATAGTTACCCCTGCTATATGCGGCGTATCCTATGTTAAGTATGGCCGTCGTTCCCGCGCCAAGTTTTGAATTTTTTACATCGTTTGCGTAAGTCGTTCGCGAATACGGATGGACGTAATTTACGTTCACGCCGAAACCAATGACGTCCTAGCAACGTCATTTAGAGCAGTGCACGCTGGGAAATTTTACACGTCCCCTAGACGGGGGGTTTACGATACGCCGCCGCAAGTTTACAGGCAAGTGCTTTCAGAATAAAGCACTTGCCTCAAAAACTTGCGGCGGCGTAACGTAAATTAGATAGGTGAGCGGATCTAAAGATCCGCTCACCTATCTGAATCTAGCCCATAATGTTATTAAATAAATAGACATGGTAATGATTTAGGACTAAATGTTTTTTTTCTTTGTTTGAAATTATCACTTCCTGTTTCTCCTCAGTAAACTTTCCACCATCATCCGAGCGGTGGAAAGTCATTTAGAACAGCTTACTGAACAGGAACAGGAAGTGAGAAATTCAGACAAAGAAAAAAAACATTTAGAAGGAAAATCGAAGGAAAATCGAAGGAAAAGGTAAGTGAACCAACAATGCACTAGCTTAAAGGAACCTATTTAGAAAATAAAAGTCGAACCTTTACAACCCCTTTAAGTAAAATAAATGTCTTCCATTTAGGGTTTAGGATTAAATACCATTGGGTGGGAAATGCACCAAGATGTTAGAAGAGACAGGTTGTATTTCTGCTTATTTACGTTAATACTCCTGTTGCCTATGAATACAGACTATAGCGGCACAACATAGGAAACAGCAACCAATTAAAATAAATTATCTTTATTTGTACAGTTTATTATTTATTTGTAGGCACTTCACCAGTTATTTGGCTTATGAACAGGGCAGACTATACAAGACAACACATGTATAAAAAAAGGGGTTGTAAGATGTAAGATTCAGGACCCAAACAAATGAACAGGGCAGACTATACAAGACAACACATGTATTAAAAAGGGGTTGTAAACCCTTGTTTTTTTTAAAAATAACAAACATGTCATAATTACCTTCACTGTGCAGTTCGTTTTGCACAGAGTAGTGTCATTGGATTTGATTGACAGCAGCGGGAGACAATAGCTGCGCTGCTATCAATCTATCCAATCAAGAGCCGAGAGGTAGAGCAGGGCAGAGAGGTAGAGCGCAGCTCCGCCATGGGAACGAATGGGCTCAGGACCCTTTCCATATGTCTGGGTCCTGAAGAAGCCAAATAACTGGCAAAACACGTTGACCCTACAGGGACTAGGAAAGCCCACCTCATCTTGACTGGACTATTACCAGTCTCAGTCTGTATATGAGTTTCTATTTGATTAGCACTAAATATTAAGAGGGTTCTAATTCCCTAATATATACAAGACACAAGACTGTTGTAGAATCGCACCAAAGTAGCGCAGGAACCTTTTACAAAATCGTACCACACAAATTCTAATTGATTTGGACAGGCACCATTGAAAATAATGTGATCTTCCATGAACCATCACTTACTAAAAATGATTTAAAATCATATACTCCAGTCCTGGACAACAGATGAAGAGAATGTAAACAAAAAACTGTACAAACTCCCTTTACAAGGACACTTTTTTGTAGTCTGTAGAGTTGAGGTATTCTAATATTTACTTAGGTGAAATTTATAGCAGCATTAATCCCCCCAATAAAAATGTATTATATTGCAGCTTACCAATCCTAAAATGTGGCGACTGCATTTATCCATATATTTTCTTGTTTTCCATTTTCTCTTGATGACTAGTAGGTCTTTCAACTTCCTTAGCAGACCAAGCTGTGCAGCAAAAAAGTGGAGACAGTTGTCCAAAAAAGCTAGAGGGTTATGATAAACCATTTAAAGCCCCGTACACACGGGCGGCATCGGCTCGTTCAAAAGAAACTAAAATAATAGCATTTTCATGTTGTGTGTGCTGTGGGAGACCAAAATATAGCGAATGCAGGGTCTTGAGTTTTGCAACACTTTAGGCCCATTTTACACATGCGGACCCGTTCATTTCATCAATTCAGGCACGTCAAAATGGACGAAGTATTCATCAGGTTTTCACCAGTGCTTATCAGTTTTTCATCCCTGCTTATCAGTTATTTATCAGTTTTTTTACGTCCACTACCAATGCAAAAACAGATGAAAAACTGTCCATTTCTCCGTTTACATCCATTTTGCGTCCGATCTGTTTTTTAACAGATGAAAAATAGAGCTTTAATCAGGTTTAAAAAAAACAGTGGATGACGGATGCAGATGTAAACTGATGTAAATGGACGATCATCCATTTAGGCTGGATTCACACCTATGCATTTTTAGTGCTTTTTGCAGATTTGCACTACAGAACATATGCGCTACGCCGACGTAACACAGAGAGGCAAGCAGAGTATTCACAAAGCACTTGCTCCCAACGTTGCGCCAGCGTAACGTAAATTCGTAGGCGTAATGCCCTGTACACACGATCACTTTTTGTGATGAAATAAAATTACATTTTTAAAAATGTCATTTAAAATGATCGTGTGTGGGCAAAACATTGTTTTTTGTCTTCTGAAAAACGACCAAAAAAAAATTAGAACATGCTTCAATTTTTTATGTCATTTTTTAAAATGTCATTTTTTGTGTCATAAAAAATTATCGTGTGTGGGCAAAAACAACGTTTTAAACCCGCACATGCCCAGAAGCAAGTTTTGAGACAGGAGGTAAAACTACCATTCATAATGGAGTAAGCACATTCATCACGCTGTAACAGACAAAAAAGCACAAATTGTCTTTTACTAACAAGTAACCAGCTAAATACAGCCTCAAGGCGAATAGAACTTCCCCTTTAGAGTGCCGTCACTTTGTTCATCATTTTTCAAAAACAATGGTGTGTGGGCAACATCATTTTTAATGATGAAGTTGGAAAAATGTAATTTTTTTTCATGATAAAAAATGTCATTTTTTTTCATCACAAAAAGTGATCGTGTGTACGGGGCATAAGCCAGCGTAAGTGTAAGTGGGTGTGACCTCATGCAAATGATGGTCCGAGCGTGGAGCAGTGTTTTACACCCGGCGTATCATGAACGGAGCATGCGCAGTGACGTGGACGTATGAGCGCCCCCCTGTGTTCATGCTCACAACTACGCCGGCGCAACTTCCTAGGATACGCCGGCCCACCGGCTTACGCCGAGCACATAAATACGCCCAGCCATACGCCCGTCCGGCGCAAAAGTACATCCTGCTCGTTTCCCCCCCTGAAGCAAGGTACTTTTGCTGAGCGATGGCAAATGTGGAGTCTGAGAGGGACAGGAGGAAAAAAAAATTCTGCCCAGATGAGAAGGCTGTCCTCATCTCTGCCATCGAGAAGTATAATGTCTTCCTCCATGGTGCACAGAGTGGCCAGACCAGCAGGGCCAAGAAACAAGCGATCTTGGAGCAGATCACCGTTGATGTAAATGCCCTTGGGCATGAGTCCCGGACCAGTAAGGACATTACGAAAAAAAATAATGACTTGCGTAGGCTTGTCCGGGATAAAGTGACCGCCCTCAGAAGGCACCAGAGAGGCACGGGGGGCGGACCACCATGTCCTGTGCGATCACCTCCTCCCCCGGAGGAGGAGGTGATTGCCAGGTGTTTGGAGAGGGAGCAGGTAGAGGGCCTGGAGGGCTTTGACTCCATTGACCAGCCCTTGAGGACAGGTAAGTGTTTTTATCCCCCATCCGGTGTGTAGCAAGTGAGAGGGTGGAAGGGAATATGTGATAAGTGTGTGGGTCCACTAACATGTGAATGCTTTGTGTCATCCACAGATGTGCTGGAGGGAGCTGGGCCATCTGCTGCCGGTAGCCATCCCACGCCATCATCCCCGGAACATCTGGCTCAGCCTGACCCACTGGGAAGCCAAGAGACAGCGGTGGAATGGGAGTGGCCACACCCCCCCTTTAGAGGTGGTTGAGGAGGAGATGGCGGATATGGAGCAGGAGGTTTGCCTCTACTTTGAGGAGTCTTCCCTTTTCCCCGGGCCCTCACAGACCTCCCCGCCCATCAGGGGAACCCCCTCCCGGGCTACCCCATACAGGCCTGGTACGTCTAGACGGACACAACCGGCTACTTCCCCTAGGAAGGCTCTGGCCAAGACTAGGGGTGTAGCCGGTTCCCTCCAAGAGGGGCTTCAGAGGGAGCAGGCACGGCAGTCACGCCACATGGCTGATATTGGCGGCGACCTGCATCGACTGGCTGACAGCCTGGGCTCTCTTGCTGGGTCCTCGGACATGCGGCAATGCGTCAGCCAGCAGGCTGCCCATACCGAGGCCATTACGGACTGCCTGCATGATATTAATGCAAATTGTGCAGCCATGGCCACAAGCCTGTGTGACGTGAGCCAGACCCTGGATGCCATCCATCAGAAGATGTCAGCAGGGGCTCTGTCGTCATCTGGGGACGTGTAGGCCACCCTGGACCGGCCCACTGCGGCAATTGTGGAGCTACAGGCAGGAGGTGAAGAGCCTGGGGAAGGGGATCCAGGCAAATACTGCTGCCATCCAGGCAAATACTGCTGCCATCCAGGCAGAGGGTCGGATGAACAGGCGCCACCAGCGGCACACCACCACCCGCCAGCTCCGGATGCAGGCTCAAACAAATGCGGTCCTCACCCGCATCACCCTTGCATTGGAGGGCAGGCAGCCAGCCTGGGAGAGACCAGGGGATGATCCTCCTCCTGATGCCCCACCCGAGGCGCTCTCCAGACAACTGAAGAGCCGGAGCTGGGCACCAGGCGTAGCCCACGACAGGGCAATTGAGTGATTTTTTTTAATTTTTTTATGCTCAGAGTATGAGCTTATTTTCTTTTGTAGTAATTGCACATGGTGGAGTGCAGGCTACAGTGTGACTGGTGTGTGAATGTGTGTATGTGTGGGTGACATACCTGCCAGCAAGGCGTGTCACCCTGGGTCGTCGGGAAGAGGTTATCCCCACCACTGTGTGAATGTGGTATGAATGGACAGCAACACCATTGGGGCCTTGGCGCGGCATTGCTGCTCCCAAGTCCTGCATGGTGGACTTGGGCTAATCCAATGTGAGGTGGATGTGGTGCGTGTGAGCTAGGGACCACAGTGGTGTGCATGCTTGCATTCTCCTTGTGCCATGATGAATGTGTGTGTTTAACGTGCAAAGATACGTTCCACCAGGCAACTCCTGACTGCTGTTCCCTCAGCAGATGGGGTAGCCTCGGTTAGGGGGGGGGGGGGGGGGACTGTGGTTGGGGGGTCAGGTCATCACATATGTCAATCTCCAGGCCCTTTCTCATGGCGTAGTTGTGCAGCATGCAACATGCACCGATGATCTGACACACAAAGTTTGGGGAATACAACAGGTTCCCCCCGGACTTATCCAGGCATCGGAAACGGGACTTCAGGAAGCCAAATGTGCGCTCCACCGCTGCACGGGTACGTATGTGTGCAGCATTGTATCTTCTCTCTCCTCTGGTTTGGGGATTCCGGAATGGAGTCAGGAGATGGGGCCAAAGTGCATATGCCGAGTCACCTGGAAGGGAAAAGACAGGAGGTTAGTCATGCATGTGCCCCTCGTGATGTCTGCATCATGGGGTCGGACAGTCATGCCTGACTCCCATGTCACTCACCAACCAGCCAGCTGTCCCTGTACACGTTCTGTTCAAATTCTGTTGGGATGTTGATTTGACAGTATATGTAGCTGTCAGGGCTGGCCCCTGGGAGTTTGGCACGGACGTGCCACATGAGGCATTGGGCATCGGCTATCACCTGTACATTGATGGAATGCCACTGCTTCCGATTACGGCACAGGGGGGCCGTAGTGCCACATGTGTGCAATCAATGGCCCCCCACAGTGCGTGGGAATCCGGCAATTCTGTAGAAATCCTGCATTGCCTTCTGCCGCAGATGCTCATGGGTGGGTTTGATGATGTGGTGGGACATGCATGTGAGGATTTCGGGAACAACCTGGTGCACATATCTGCTCATGGTGGATTGTGACATCCCAGACACGACTTCACTTGTACGTTGAAAAGAATCACTTGCAAGGAAATGCAGTGTTGCCAGTACCTTGACCAGTGGCTGCACCAATTCAAGGATGGCATCAGGGCTGAATCTGAAGATGCGATACACCTCCGATTCCCCCATGCCAAAGACGTTCATCCGCGTTCGGTATATCCTCTCCCGTGCCCTCCTACGTGCCTGTGGACACAGTAGTAGTGCTATGACCATGGCTGCCCTGGCATGTTGGCATACAGATGTGTTGTCCTGCAAGTGTGGTTGCTCAGCTCGTCCGCAACGGTGCTGCTGTAGCTGCTCTCCAGCTGACCTGTGCACGTCTGTTGCTGAGTTACACCTCCTTTATGAGGAATAACTTTAGGCCGGATGTACAACTTACGCGCACATCGCGTATCCCGCGCCCCGGGCGCATGTACGTTCGTAATCGCCGTATCTCCCTCATTTGCATATTTGAATAGGAAATCAATGGGAGCGCCAGATGCGTCCAGCGTAAATATGCGCCCACGATACGCCTATTTTCAGGCGTATCTAGTTCTGTGGGCACGGCGCACAGATACGACAGCGCATATTTACACTTACGCGGCGTATATCGAGATACGTCGGCATATGTGCTTTGTGAATCCGAGCCAATATGCTTTCTATGTTCAAAAAGTGTAAATAAAAAAACCTGTTAATCCTGCTAGAAAACATGTGAGCTAGAGTAGTAGTGCACCACCGTCCATAGATAAAAAGTGGCCTTGCTGTTCTCCAGCTAACTGATAGCAAAGTCAGTATTATGGCCTTGATGGTACAAGACAAACATGACCATTATATTGTGCCGCTGCATGCACACCACTGTCATCACTACTGCCTGCCTCTGAGTGCAGGTTTCTTTTCATTTTAAGTTATTACTGGAGAAGTGTACCAAATCTCAGACTGGTTAGTATGGATTATATTACTCATCTACCTTTGCTCCACGTTAGTTAATGACTTATTCAATGAACTTCACATACATCAAGGGAAACTCAATCACCTCTCAAGTATTCTGAAGCACATGGGTCGAACGTCCTTATGATCACGCTTATGAAATGCTAAGAGACCAGCCTCTTCATTACTGAATTAACCAGCTGAAACATAACATTCCCTGGTCACATAGGCTTTATCTATTTAGCTGCAAGCTCTTGTCAATGGCAATCTTCCAGTCACTGCTCAGTAATCATCAACTCATTGTTAGTGAATAGAAGGTTTGTTGTGATGAACTGTTATAGGTGTCACTAATTATAATTATTTAAAACAAATAAAAGAACAAAAAACACCAGGGCTAATAATTGCATTCATAAATGATAGCTAAAGTTCAAAAAACATAAAATTAGAGTGCTTGCCCAGCTAAAAAAAAATATTTTTCTAGTTTTGCAGAGTGGGAAAGGATTAGAACCCCTGTGAGGTTTACACTGCTATAATCGGGATCCTTTAGAAAGATTTCATGATGGCAATGGTTTTACCAGGCTGGAAGCAACAAAAAAAATCTGCAACAGCAAAATAGACAAATAAAAAAACGCTTCTTTTTCAGTAAAGTAGTGTAGCAAGTCTAGAATCTCTCAGCTTTTTTAACCTCTGTGTCCCTGTTAGTAAATTTTCCCCTCACTTCCTGTCTAGTGACTCCACAGAAAAGGCTATGCTAAAGCTCCTTACACACGATCAGAATATCGTCCAAAAAATTCTGCTTTCGAAGCGGTCGTAGGATAATCGGATCGTTCACACAAAGTTTTTGTCCAAAGTTTTCCGAAGGGACAAATTGTGTGATTTTTGTTTAATCAGTGCAGTTTTCGTCCGAAAATACAACCTAAATACATTATATCACTTTCAATTTTGTATTCTGTCTTATGAGAATTTTTGTACTTTAGTAACCTTTTTGTTTTCGATATGGAGACTAGCATGCTTCTATGGAGCAAGGGAGTGTTACAATTCTTGTCCAATTTTTTTTTACCATCTCTGTCCCTTTGCAGGAAGTGAGAGGAAATCCCTGCAAAATAAAGGGAATTCCTTAGGGACCCACAGGTCACCAGAACTGGTGTCCCTATCGGAACATTTTCCCTCTATTACTTTTCTGGGGACAACCCAATTTGGGATTTTCTTTTTAGTTTCACTTTCAATGCTAATGGTAGACAGGACAAAATTGAGAGCCTGAATCTCCCCAAGGAGGGGCACAAACAGCAATAAAAACTAATATGTTCTAACCCCTCTCCACTCTATCCGAAATATAAAGAACATATAATATTTTGCCTTTAGTTATACTTTAAAACTCACAAACCATTTACTAACAGCAAAAACCAATGGACAACATTCTGTACTCCTACTTTTGGACCTTTCAGCTGCCTTCGATACAGCTGACCACCCCCTCCTCAAAAAGTGTTGGTCTCTGACTGGGCTCTTTGTTGGCTCTCATCCTACCTACCCACCCTTTGTCTGTCAGGGTCATGTTCTTAATATACACATCCCCCTGGGTCAGCTGATAGCCTCCTATGGCTTTCAATATCATTTCTACACCAACCACATCCAAATTTATCTCTGTACCCCTCAGCTCACAACATCACTAATTTACTGACCGACATATCAGACTGGATGTCACACCACTACCTCAAACGCAATCTATCCAAAACCAAATTCATAATATTTCCTCCCTCACGCAGCCCTTCCCCCCGACTTCTCTGTCAATGGCACAACTATCAACCCATCCCCAGATGCCAGGGTGCTAGGTGTAGTCCTGGACTCTAAACTCTCCTTTTGGCCTCACATCAAATCACTTTCCAAAGCTTGCCGCCTCAACCTCTGCAACATCTTCAAAATACGTCTCTTCCCAACCAATGACACCACAAATCTCTTAATTCACTCCCTGGTTATCTCTCACATTGACAACTGCAACTCCCTCCTTGTTGACAGACTCACCCACCTTACAAACTACTCAGTGTCTGCTACGCCTCTCTGCCCATCTCTCCACTGGCAACCACTCACCCAACAAATTAAATTAAAACACTAACAATAACTTACAAAGCCATCCACAACTTGACCCCCAGCTACATCACTAACCTAGTCTCAAAAATACCAAACTGTTCTCTTCGTTCCTCCCAAGACATCCTGCTCTGTAGTTCCCTTGTTTCCGCCTCCAATGCTCACCTCCAGGACTTCTCCCGAGCCTCTCCAATCCTTTGGTATTCCCAACCCCAATCTGTCTTACTATATCCTACTCTATGTAGTTTTAGGCAATCCCTGAAAACTTTTCTCTTCAGGAGAAGCCGATCCTTCCTCCACCTAACAACTGTACTTTAACCACTTCCCGCACAAGGTACGTCTTATGACGTCCTGGACTTCGAATGGGGATAGCGGATTTATGCCAGCAGCTACAGGCATCATCCAAATATCTTTCTTGGCTGGCGATTCCCTGCAGTTCAGCCACTTAAACGTTCTTACAGGCGGTGGAAGGAAACATCCGTCGCCCTCCGGGGGCTTTTAACAGCTCGCCCGTGCAATCGGCGAGCCGGAGTAGGAATACACAGATGCCAGGAGTGGAGCATAGAGATTTCCAAGGGACAGATGGTCCTCGGCAATCTCTATGACCTTCGGAGGCCCGTGCGCAATGTTATGCGACGTCCGGTGAAAATAAAAATTTCCAGGGACTTTGGAAAAGCAGAGATTAGAGCTGCACGATTAAAGGGGTTGTAAAGTTTTTTTTTTCTAAATACGTTCCTTTAAAGCGGATCTCCGCCAAAAAAAATATATTAAAAGTCAGCAGCTACAACTACTGCAGCTGCTGACTTTTAATAAATGAACACTTACCTGTCCTGGAGTCCAGCACCGTCGGCAGCAGAGGACGAGCGATTGCTCACTCTGCTGCCCCCACCCGCCATCCTCGGTGAGGGAACCAGGAAGTGAAGCAATGCGGCAAGTTGTGTGCGCCGTGCTCACTGGTCCCCGCTGTGTTCTGGGAGCCGTGTGTTTCCCAGAACACAACAGGGGGGGGGGGGGGGGACGCCCTGCCCGCAGACTGTGTGGTCGGAAGTGGGTGCAAATACCTGTCTTTAGCTAGTGCATTCTTGGTTGCATTGTTGGTTCACGTACCTTTTCCTTCGATTTCCCTTCTAAATTGTTTTTTTTTTTCTTTTCTTTGTCTGAATTTCTCACTTCCTGTTCCTCCTCAGTAAGCTTGCCCCCATCATCTGGCTGGGGGTTAGTGCGCCAGAACAGCTTACTGAGGAGGAACAGGAAGTAAGAAATTCAGACAAAGAAAAGGAAAAAAAAAACATTTAGAAGGTAAATCGAAGTAAAAGGTTAATGGGCCAACAATGCACTAGCTTAAAGGAACCTATTTAGAAAATAAAAAACAAACCTTTACAACCCCTTTAATCATTAAGAATCAAAATCGCAATATTTTTCCCTTTCCGATCTTTAAAACAGCAGGTCAGGTTTCTCTTTAAGGCCCCTTTCACACCTGCGGACCGTATGTCTGCTTTTTCATCCATCCGTTTAAGGATGGAAAAGGGACATATGTATATCCCTATGCATCACTGTGGGATAGCGGGTGCCAGCAGGTGAACATCCGCCGACACCCAATGTCATGCAATGCTGCATTCTACAGACGGAGAAAAGCCTATTTTTCCATCCGTCTGCGGATCGGATCAGGTGAACACGGACAGACGGTCCGTGTTCATCCGATCCCCCCACAGGGACGAGCGGAGATCTGACAGGGCGGTCCCTGCGCAGTGTGCGGGTACCGCCCTGTCATCTGCCGGCTCAGCGGGGATCAGCGGAGCAATCTCCGCCGAGCAAGCGGAGGTTCACGAGGCGGATCATCACGGATCCGTCCCGTGTGAAAGGGCCCTAACAAGTGCAGAGAGTTCTCACAGCTGGAAAAAACAAAATCCAGGCAGCCTGACAAGTTTTATTACAACAGGCAAATAAATAGAAACAAAAGTATATTTTCATTCTTTTATTAAAAGAAAGAACTGGTGTGTATGAAGAAAGTTTAACCATTTAAAGACCAATCCTTTTCTGACATTTGCTGCTTACAAGTAAAAAATTACTTGGAACACCCAAACATATATATATATTTTTTTTTTAGCAGAGACCCTAGAGGATAAAACATTTTAAATTGCCCCCATCCCTGCACACAGAAGCGAACGCATATGTACGTCACGCCCACATATGTAAACGGCGTTCAAATCACACATGCAAGGTATTGCTATGAACATGAGTAATGAACGGGAGTAACAATACTAGCCCAAGACCTCCTCCAAAACTCTAAACAGGTAACTGTAAAAAAATTTTTAAAGTTTGACGCCATTCCACGAGTGTGCGCAGTTTTGAAGTGTGACATATTAGGTATCCATTTACTTGGCATAATATCATCTTTCACATTATACAAAAAAAAAAATGGGCTAACGTGACAGTGTTCTTCTTTTTTTTTTAATAAAAAAAAAATAAAAAAAAAATAAAAACGCATTTTAAAAATCGCTGCGCAAATACAGTGCGACAAAAAAAGTTGCAACAGCCACAATTTTATTCCCTAGGGTCTATGCTAAAAAAAAAACATATGCAATTTTTGGGGGTTCTGAGTAATTTTCTAAAAAAAAAATTTGGATTTTTAAATGTAGGAGCGAAGTGCCAGAACTGGCCAGATGGGAAGTGGTTTATTGTCTCGATCAGCTCATCCCCCACAGTGATTACCTTTTGTAGAACTTGACCCTCCCTTTTAGATTGTAAGCAGGGCCCTCTGATTCCACCTGTATTGAATTGTATTGTAACTGCACTGCCTACCCTCTCAATGTAAAGCACTGCACAAACTGTTGGCGCTATATAAATCCTATATAATACTGAAACTATTGTCAGTGTCGCAGTGAGGGGAAACCCACAAACAGAGCCCAAAATAGCAGTTAAAACTTGACAGTGGTTCCAATCCCTCCTCTCTATATGCAAAACGAAAAATAAATCAAATACTTTAAACTTCTACAGTAACGGAATTGGAGAAAAAAAACGAAATATACAGGAGTACCTACAATTATTGATTATAAATTAAGGAGCTAAAATGAAAATATTTTCGACTTTACACCTTGTGGATTTCTGCCAGTTATTTACAATTCAGACCCCGTACACACGACCGGTTTTCTCGGCAGAATTCAGCAAGAAACTCGATGGGAGACGTATTCTGCCGAGAAAACCAGTCGTATGTACACTTTTCGCCGAGGAAACCGACGAGGATCTCGTCGGGCCAAAAAGAGAACATGTCTCCATTTCCTCGTTGGGCAATGGGAAAATTTGGCTCGCCGAGATCCTCGGCGGCTTCACAAGGAACTCGACGAGCAAAACGATGTGTTTTGCCCGTCGAGTTTCTCGGACGTGTGTACGGGGCCTCACAGTTTTGTTGAGCACCGAGAGCATAAGCTATCACTATACAGTACTGGCAATGCTCCAGCAATGGATATTTGGGTATACTATACAGCAGCAGAATCGACTGCCCACCCTACCTCTCCCCTTACCCAATAACAGAACCTTCTTCTTATCATGTGAACTCATTCACGAAATACAAAGCCTTCTGTGAATGGACAGGCGAGAGGAGGGGTGGGCAGTCACATACTATAGCAGTTGCTTATCTACTATGAGAGTGTTGAAAATAGAACTATAGCTCTATTGTTGGCAATTAACATATTATAAGCCAGCCATAGGTGAGCGCAGGAGTGTACCAGGTGTGCCTGGGCCCTAATCAATACATGCGGTGCCGATCCCCCCTACTGCCCTGGTTTTACCCTGTCTTAGCCCCCCGTCCCGCAGTGCTACTGGCTTCCCTCCTCTCCTCTCCTCTCCTCCCCCTGGCTGATGTGGGGAATGTTTCCGGATTGAGAGCGGGGGGAAGGGGCTAGTAAATACAGTGCCTTGAAAAAGTATTCATACCCCTTGACATTTTCCACATTTTGTCATGTTACAACCAAAAACGTAAATGTATTTTATTGGGATAGACCAACACAAAGTGGCACATAATTGTGAAGTGGAGGGAAAATGATAAATGGTTTTCAATTTTTTTTAACAAATAAATGTGAAAAGTGTGGCGTGTATTTGTATTCAGCCCCCCATGAGTCAATACTTTGTATAACCACTTTTCGCTGCAGTTAAACAGCTGCAAGTTTTTTTGGGTATGTTACACATGTAGAGAGTGACATTTTTGAACAATAGCTCAAGATTTGTCAGATCAGATGGAGAGCGTCTGAACAGCAATTTTCAAGTCTTGCCACATATTCTCAACTGGGTTTAGGTCTGAACTTTGACTGGGCCATTCTAACATGAATATGCTTTGATCTAAACCATTCCATTGGAGCACTGGCTGTATGTTTATGGTCGTTGTCCTGCTGGAAGATGATTCTCCGCCCCAGTCTCAAGTCTTTTTTAGACTTGAACAGGTTTTCTTCTAAGATTGCCCACTATTTGGCTCCATCCATCTTCCCATCAACTCTGACCAGCTTCCCTGCTCCTGCTGAAGAAAGCACCCCCACAACATGATGCTGCCACCATGTTTCACGGTGGGAATAGTGTGTTCAGGGTGATGTGCAGTGTTAGTTTTCTGCCACACAAAACGTTGTGCATTTATGGTCAAAAAGTAAAAATTTTGATATCATCTGACCAGAGGACCTTCTTCCACATGTTTGCTGGGTCCACCACATGGCAAACGGGACTTCTTATGGCTTTCTTTCAACAAGGACTTTCTTCTTGCCACTCTTTTTGTGGAGTGCACAACTAATAGTTGTCCTGTGGACAGATTCTCCCACCTGAGCCGTGGATATCTATAGCTCCTCCAGAGTTACCATGGGCTTCTTTTGGCTGCTTCTCTGATTAATGCTCTCCTTGCCCGGCCTGTCAGTTTAGATGGACGGCCATGTCTTGGTAGGTTTGCAGTTGTGCCATACTCTTTCCCTTTTCAGATGATAGATTTACCAGTGCTCTGTGAGATGTTAAAAGCTTGGGATATTTTTCTATAACCTAACCCTGCTTTAAAACTTCTCCACAACTTTATTCTTGACCTGTCTGGTGTGTTCTTTGGCCTTCATGTTGCTGTTTGTTCACAAACGTCTGGGGGCTTCACAGAACAGCTGTATTTATACTGAGATTAAATTGCACACAGTGGGCTATATTTACTAATTAGGTGACGGAAATTGATTCCACTAGTTAGGGGTAGCAGAGAAAAAAGGAGGCTGAATACAAATGCACACCACACTTTTCATATGTTTATTTGTAAAAAATGTTGAAAACCATTTATCATTTTCCGTCCACTTCACAATTATGTGCCACTTGGTGTAAGTCTATCACATAAAATCCCAATAAAATAAATGTTTACGTTTTGCTTGTGTCATGACATAATGTGGAAAATTTCAAGGGGTATGAATACTTTTTCAAGGCACTTTACCATGTGTCTAGAATGCAATTTACCAGACCCTTCTATTTCTAAATGAACACAGTGAACACACTCGCTCACTGTGTTTATTCATAACTGAAGCATAGTAAACTGTGTTTCTATACTTCAGTTTGTGAATGAACAGGAAGGAGCGCAGCACAGAGCACTTCCAATTAATCCACTGGCCTGTATAACTGATGCTGCAGAGAAATTCATGTGTGTTAGAGCTTTGGGGTGCACACCCTAATGCAATAGGTTGCACACACCTATGAAGTCAGCACATTATAGTTAGTCAATTCTTGAAGTTCTTCTTTGAATTATTTACATATTGGTTTATAAACAAAGCTTTAAAGCAAGCTATCCCTAAGAGTCGGTTCACACAGGGACGGCATGACTTTGGGGGTGACTCAGCAAGGCGATCGCAAGACGAATTGAGAGGCGACTTGCAAAATGACTTCTGCATTAAAGTCAATGCAAGTCGCCCTGAGTCACCCCCAAAGTCGTACAAGAACCATTTTCTAAGTCAGAGCGACTTGCGTTGCTCCTATTGGAATGGTTCTATTGAATAGAGCAGAGCGCGACTTGTCAGGCGGCTGAGTCGCCTGACGAGTCGCCCCTTTGTGAACCCGCTCTGACCTAACCTCTTTAGCTGCTTGTAATAGGAAGCTCCTCAAAGATCACAACAAAAACTCCGAAGTTGGATTTCAGTCTGTTTCTAAGGGCTCATTCACATGGGCAACCAGTAGGCAGTAAAAAGGTTCAATTTAACAACACAGTAGTGTAATGCAAAAACTCATAAAAATCAGTCTTGGCCCAGGTTCACACTAATGCGTTTTGACATGCGATTTGACATGCCAAATCGCATGTCAAAATCAGCGACATTTGCCAGCAATGACACCGTCCTAATCGGTGCGGCGCTGTATCTGCGGCACTGCACCGATTGCAAAAAGTAGTACAGAAACTACTATTTGAAATTTCGGCCCACGATTTACACTCTCCGTCACGATTTCGGCCGCGATTACAAACAAGCGGGAGTGAAATCGTGCAAGTTCAGCTGAACTCGCACGGCTTCACTCCCGCAGCTCAGTGTGAACCTGGGCTTAAAGATAATAGCTGGGCTTAGAAATATTTTTCTGTTTTCCTTTTCAGTATTGGTCAATTGTACTGAAATTCTTCTACTTATTGCAGCGTCAAGGTTCTTTCAAATATTTCTTCTCAAATATGCATGGTTTATTCATCTTTATCTTTTTATTAACTCTACACAATTCTACATTTATGTTTTACGGCATTCTTATTACACAAAACATTTATTTTACAAACATTTAATATGGGCTGCACACCCGCCATATGAAGCTGTGCAAAGCAAGGTAAAGGGGAATGAATCACTCCTCTGACTCATTTAGATCTATGTAATTTGAGCTTCAACTATTCACATCTGGAAATTAGATTTTTTTTAAAGAAAACTAGTTAGCCTGGCAAACATTTGAAAAACAGAAATTAAAAATATAAAATATTCATGTGCAATTTTAATCTGTATAGGAATACAAACATGGAAAAAAATATTTTAATGTTAACTCCTCGTCCCCTCAATTGCTCATTCGCTTTCAACAATAATCTCAAACGTTTTCTCCAATATTTTTACCAGTCACTACTGGAGGGTCAATGCTTCATACCTTTATCTAATGTGGAAGAGATCTTAACATGATATGGCCCATTAACTCAATGGCTATTAAAGCCAATTGTAAGGTGCTAATGCTCTGGGAAATGCACCCCGCTCTTTCACAGGGTGTGCCGACACCGGTATGTTGGATTAGACGTTACTGGATGGGTGTCTACCAATTGATATACAAAATCTTGGAGAAAGAATCCATAGGAGGTTGTATAAAACCTACAACCAGAGGGATGCCCCTGCTTTATGCTTAAAAACGTATAATTTTTGTCTTTACTGTTGCTAAGCAAACTTTAGCAAAAAAATCAAAAACTGACCACTCTCAATGGTCAAACAAGTCAAGTAGAAGATGTCTTGGTACAAAAAACAAGAACCCCCAGGCCTTCTCTCCTCTATCCTTTTCCATTTCCCCGCTTCTCCTTTCCCCCTCTCCTTCCCTACTCTCTTCTTTTCTTCATCCTTTTACCTGTCTGTCTATGGCCCTCTTCCCCTCTCTACCTCTCCCAAATTCTTCTCTTTTCTACGCCTTTTTATTCTGTTCTACGTACGTATATATTGCCAGTGTTGCTTGGATATGCACCATCATCCCTCAAGTTAACATTAGCCAAAAAGAATTCAAGAACTATGAGTTTTAATAGTATGGCACATGCACTGCAATATTAGGCACCTTTAAAAAAGATTTTATACATGGTCTATATGCTAACACTGATGGCTTTCTACTGAACCAACCAACATTGCCTATGACTCATAGGGAGGTTCCTTGCCCTCTGTCAACAAGCTGCTTTTCCTAAAGAACGTGTGCAAAAAAACTCCCGTGTTGCCAATCTACCAATAACACAATGTAGTAAAAAAAAAAAAATACCCAAAAAACAGATTTAATTAATCGCTGTGCTGTGCTTAAGTGCCGTTAAACACCTACATGTGTTCCCACAGACAAAATGTATAAATAGTGTAGCGTTCGTTACCCTTAAACATGCCTGAAAACTTACCATATATAATAATAATTAGGATTTAAATCAGGGATCTCAAACTGGTGGCCCTCCAGCTTTTGCAAAACTACAAGTCCCATGAGGCATTGCAAGGTTGACAGTTAAAAGCCCAACTCCCACAGGCAGAGGCATGATTGGACTTGTAGTTTCGCAACAGCTGGAGGGCCACCAGTTTGAGACCCCCCGCGATTTAAAACCTCATTATTTTCTTACTATAAATCAATGGTAATCATAAAAGCAAAAAAATGAGTGCATGCAAAATAAATGTTTTTAAAATTTAAATCCAAAATATCAATGCTACAAAACTGATATCTTCATGTGTAAAATTAAGATATACAGGGAGTGCAGAATTATTAGGCAAGTTGTATTTTTGAGGATTAATTTTATTATTGAACAACAACCATGTTCTCAATGAACCCAAAAAACTCATTAAATATCAAAGCTGAATATTTTTGGAAGTAGTTTTTAGTTTGTTTTTAGTTTTAGCTATTTTAGGGGGATATCTGTGTGTGCAGGTGACTATTACTGTGCATAATTATTAGGCAACTTAACAAAAAAATATATATATACCCATTTCAATTATTTATTTTTACCAGTGAAACCAATATAACATCTCAACATTCACAAATATACATTTCTGACATTCAAAAACAAAACAAAAACAAATCAGTGACCAATATAGCCACCTTTCTTTGCAAGGACACTCAAAAGCCTGCCATCCATGGATTCTGTCAGTGTTTTGATCTGTTCACCATCAACATTGCGTGCAGCAGCAACCACAGCCTCCCAGACACTGTTCAGAGAGGTGTACTGTTTTCCCTCCTTGTAAATCCCACATTTGATGATGGACCACAGGTTCTCAATGGGGTTCAGATCAGGTGAACAAGGAGGCCATGTCATTAGTTTTTCTTCTTTTATACCCTTTCTTGCCAGCCACGCTGTGGAGTACTTGGACGCGTGTGATGGAGCATTGTCCTGCATGAAAATCATGTTTTTCTTGAAGGATGCAGACTTCTTCCTGTACCACTGCTTGAAGAAGGTGTCTTCTAGAAACTGGCAGTAGGACTGGGAGTTGAGTTTGACTCCATCCTCAACCCGAAAAGGCCCTACAAGCTCATCTTTGATGATACCAGCCCAAACCAGTACTCCACCTCCACCTTGCTGGCGTCTGAGTCGGACTGGAGCTCTCTGCCCTTTACCAATCCAGCCACGGGCCCATCCATCTGGCCCATCAAGACTCACTCTCATTTCAGCAGTCCATAAAACCATAGAAAAATCAGTCTTGAGATATTTCTTGGCCCAGTCTTGACGTTTCAGCTTGTGTGTCTTGTTCAGTGGTGGTCGTCTTTCAGCCTTTTTTACCTTGGCCATGTCTCTGAGTATTGCACACCTTGTGCTTTTGGGCACTCCAGTGATGTTGCAGCTCTGAAATATGGCCAAACTGGTGGCAAGACTCTGCTGAACAATTCTAGAACTCTGATCAGCGGATTACAACCCGCTGATCAGAGTTATTAACCCCCAATGTGACCGTCTCCCCCTCCACCCATGCTGTTGCTTCCCTGTCCCCTGCTTCTCCACCCCCCGCAGCTCCCTTCTATCTAAAACTGCCCCCCCACTCTCCTATACCCTTCGCCCCCTTCTGCCCCCCCAGCACCAATTACCCCCCTCCACCTGATCAGACATACTTATTCTTCCACTGCCTGTACACATATTTTAATGTTGTATGCTTATGATTAAAGACAAATGCGCTGTCACCAATGTTAAGGGCATGCAGCTTGGTATGGTTTAGGAGGGAGGGAGGGATGGTCGCTGGTCCCCTCCTGTTCCTGACCTCTAGAGGCTGCATGCTCAGGTAATGGTCTGGTATGGATTTTGGGGAGGACCCCATGCCATTTTTTTAAATACAATTTTGGCATGGGGGGGGGGGGGTTCCCCTCTGAATCCATACTAGACTTTCCCCATTTTATGCTGGCAATTTTTATTCATCTTTTTACATTCAGCTGTCAGCTGATGACTCATCCTTGAGTGGTGACAGTTTCGACTTAACTGACCATGCCCGTCTCAAATGGATGGCCTAAAATAAGGAGAAAAAAAATTCACAGTTTGTTTGCCCAGGGTGCTCAAACCCCCCCCCACAGAGTCTGAGCATGGGGGGGTTGGGGGGGATATGTAGCAGGGTGCCTGTGAAACACATTAAAATGCCAGGAAAAGTTATTGATGTGATATATGTTCCTCCACGGATTCTTAGATTTGTAATCTAAGGCAATACCAGCAAAGACTTTGTGGCGAGGAAAATTAGTTCTTTACCATGTATTAGTAAAATCTGTTCTGGGGCTGGTTTTATTGGGAGTCTGATAGAGCTCTGGGTGTGACAGACTCCCAAATCCGTGGACTGTAGTTTTGTGTGTCCTCCCTAGGTCTTGATTAAGAAGCTGGTCCTAGCTCTCAGTGAGAGTGTGTGTCTCCATGTGAGAAGGCAACTAGGAGCATGGCTGCTTATCCCTGATCTCCTGACAGACCCTTGCATCTTTCATCCGGTGCTGCACTGACGATTCTGAATTCTGAGTCATGGGGAAAGCAAAAGAATTGTCAAAGGATCTGTGGGAAAAGGTAGAACTGTATACAGCAGGAAAGAGATAATAAAAAAGATATGCAAGGAATTGAGAATGCCAATCAGCAGTGTTTAAACTTAAAACCAAACTACGGTCAGGTAGACCAACTAAAATTTCAGCCACAACTGCCAGGAAAATTGTTCGGGATGCAAAGAAAAACCCACAAATAACTTCAGGTGACACACAGGACTCTCTGAAAACATGTGGTGTGGCTGCTTCAAGATGCACAATAAGAAGGCACTTGAAGAAAGATGGGCTTGCATGGTCGAGTCACCATTACTACACAAATGCCACAAAAGTATCCTGTGTAAAATACGCCAAACAGCATAGAGACAAGCTTCAAACCTTCTGGCTCAAAGTCATTTGGAGTTGAGCTTTTTGGCCACAACCATAAATGCCTATTTTGGAGTGGCATCAAGAAGTCTTATGATGAAAGGTACAGAGGTGGATTGCCAATGTGTGAGCTACAAAGGCACATAAAATGTGGTCAAAATTGTTGGCAAGATGAATGCAGTATGTTATCAAAAAATACTGGAGTAACATTTGCATTCATCAGCCAGGAAGCTGCGCATGGGACATACTTGGACATTCCAACAAGACAATGAGCCAAAACACAAGGCCAAGTCGACCTGTCATTAGCTACAGCAAAATAAAGTGAAGGTTCTGGAGTGGCCATCTCAGTCTCCTGACCTCAATATCATTGAGCCACTCAAAACGTGCAGTTCATGCAAGACAGCCCAAGAATTTACAGGAACTGGGCAGCTTTACAATCTAAGATAAAGAGCCTCATCCACAAATACCACAAAAGACTTCAAGCTGTCATTGATGTTAAAGGGGGCAATACAGGGTATTAAGAACTGTGAGTGAAAGCAAAGTTTTCGTGTTATCAATCATATTCTCTGAAAAATGGCCTAGAAATCCAAAATTATGTCAGGGTATGTAAACGTCTATGTATGTATGTATGTATGTATGTATGTATGTATGTATGTATGTATGTATGATATACACACACACACACACACACACACACACACACACACACACACCCTTTCCATGATGCTCTGCCCAGAAAAACTAACCGTGCACATGCTTAGAGTGGGAACACTCCTGAAATGCAACTGCAAAACAATTGTCATGAGCCCAACATGTATTTTATGGTATAATATTAAACAAGCCCAATGAAGCCCAGGGATTCAGAAAACATCTCAACGCTTTAATTTGTTTCACCAAGAAACCCGATTTGTTTATCAGTTCGTTTAGACCACAAAGAAAGTATTTGATTTAGGCTACAGGTTCTCTTTAAAGAATCATTCCAATTGAAAACAAATAAAAAAGCTGACGTCCAGTAAAATAATTTTTTTTACTGCAACTTGTTCATGAGGCTTCATATTCAATGTACCGTATTTATCGGCGTATACCGCGCACTTTTTTCCCCTGAAAACGCCGATAGCATACCTCGGAGGGGAACGAGCGCCCGCCTGAAATCACCGAGCAATCATCTCCTCTCGGCTCTCACGTCACACACGCACAGTCCCGCCTCCGCCACCAGCATTGGACCAGTGTTCTGTCTGTCACAGGAGATGGTCCAATGCCGATGGCGGACTGTGCGTGTGTGACGTGACAGCCGAGTGGAGATGACGGCTCTGATTTCCGGCGGTGATTTCCGGCGGGCGCTTGTCCCCCTCCTTCCCCTCCGAAGTATGCCATAGGTACGCGCTACAGTTTCGGCCAGCGCTGCCGCTCTGCCCACGTTTAAGGGTTTCCTCACCCTCCCCTTCACCACAGAATGAGAATGCTGAACATTTAGGTATAGAAGACCCCAGCCGCACTACAGGTGTCAGGTAAAAGAAATTCTGTTTATTTTTTGTGACATCATGAAAGTCTAGATAGGAGAATAAGAAGTAATTTTAAAAATTCATAAAAAGTTTGTGTCCAATGTTAAATAGTGATTATAAACAACTAACTGTAGTTTTTCCAGAAAATTCCCTCTTAAAATTGGGGCGCGCGTTATTCGCCGGCGCGCGTTATACGCCGATAAATACAGTCATTTGCTTTCCTTGTGCTTGTGAAAGACTCTCTCTGAGGCCACAATTATTTATTATTATTTGAGAGCCTCAACTCCACCTCCTGATCAAGAGTTAGCAATGTGTGAGGCAACCTAAAGACATTTCCAACCTCTAAAAAAAGAGGAAAGACTACAGCTATGATGCTGTGCTATTCATTGCGATTATGTCGGATTGATCCTCATTTCTGATGGTATGAGGAAGATTATGGGAATTTACCAAGGATTACAGAAAATTACATATATCAGAGTTTAAAAAAAAAAAATGCAAACAGAATTTCAGTCTGAAAGGATAAGCTGTACATTAACTGCAATAAAAAGCAAGTCATTAAATATCGCTATGTCATTTTTGGTTTCCTGGCTTTTGGGGAGTTTATCGAAAGTAAAGAAGCAGACTCCCCAAGGCTGGCTTTATAGCCATGTGTTCTCATTGTAGTGCGTTTTATCATGTGCCACCATGCAACTGTACGCACTCTTTGATGCGCTTGCATGGACTTCAATGGGCGACTCAACGTGCACCTGTGCGGGTTATAACATATAGGTGTGAACCCAACCTTAAAGTGGATGTAAACCCGATTCACTGCAGTGTTTTGTTATCTCTTTAAAGCACCTGCATGTTCCGTTGCCGTCTCCTGCTCTGTTCTTCTGTTAGTCTGGTAATTCCTGACAGTCACATATGATAAAAGCAGTCAGAGTTTTGTGTTGGGGAGGATGTTATAAATAGATTAGCAGGGCCCTAAACTATTCAATGATCCGCTCTGAAAGTCTCTACCTATGAGGTGCCTTTCCTCCAATCAGCTGTCTTGGCTGCATGCCCAGGCTCCACTGCAGTGTTGAACAGGAAGCGAAAATCTAACATGATCTGAACTTTCTAAACAGTATATAAAAGATGAAGACAGCAAATATGCATGTAAAACATGGAGGGAGATTTGTTTCATCCCTGTGTATCATCTGAGGCTGGCCACTTCACTGGGCATATGTGAGGGTTTACATCCACTTTAAGGCTGAATGGTGCCACTGCAGGTCCCCAAGGCTCTTAGCATAATGTGCAAACATACATAACATACTTGTGCATTATGGCTGACTTGCCTTCTAGTATGCCCTACTCCAGTTAGAGAGGGCTGAGCTCTCCCTTCTTGCTCCAACATTGTTGCTGCCATCGTCTATATTTAGCTATTCCTCTACACTAATTGGTCATGAAAGATATCAACGCCCATGCATGAGCACAGGTGTAGCATAATTCAGATCAAGAGCTCATTCTTTACATCTAAAGCCTCATACACACGATCAAACTTTAAACAAACTTTTCCTTGGATTTTTGTCCGAAGGGAGTTGGCCGGGCACACCCACAGCATACACATGCTCTGAGTTTTCTGCAAACTTTCCCAACATCACATGGTTTTTCTGCTCTTTACCGCCACCCTTTGGTCAACTTCTGCTATTGTTCGCAGAGCGAACTTTTGTCCGATGAAAACCGAAAAAGTTTGTCCGATGGAACGTACACACAGATTTTTTTGCAACTTGCTCATTTTGAAGTTTGTTGGCAAAAAGTCTGACCGTGTGTACAGGCCTTTACAGATGTCAAGATTGTACATTGCATTGCGCATGTGTGGCAGCTCAGCAAAGAGCAATAGACTACATGGAAGCCTGGATTTTGTAAAATTTGGCATCACCAGTATCCCTATTACACATCAAAATACAGTATTACACACATGTGATGGAATATTAGCTTCCAAGTTCGTAAAATAGGTAGACATTCATTAGCCACTTAAACCTACACCCCCCCCCCCCCCCCCCCCCTCCTGCCCAGACCAATGTTTAGCTTTTAGCGCTGTCACACTTTGAATGACAATTGCGCGGTCATGCTACACTGTACCCAAATTAAAGGGGTTGTAAAGCTTTGCGTTTTTTCACCTTAATGCATCCTATGCAGGGGCGGGGTCACCGGATGACATCACCCGGTGACCATGCTTCTTCTTAAAGGGGGCTCCCAGATTACGATAAGCCCCCGCCCGCAGACCCCAACAACCAATGGCCAGGGTTGTCAGGAAGAGGCCCATATCCTCATCAACATGGGGGCAAGGTGCTTTGGGGTGGGGGGCATAGTGCCCCCCTTGACCCAAAGCACCAACCCCCCCATGTTGAGGGCATGTGGCTTGGTATGGTGCAGGAGGGGGGCACTCGCCCCACCTTTCCTGATCTGCCGGGCTGCGTGCTTGTAAAAGGGTCTGCTATAGATCTTTGGGGGGACCCCACGCCATTTTTTTTGGTGTGGGGGTTCCCCTTAAAGCGGAGGTTCATCCTAATAACATGTATATCTGACCAACTTCCTTACTTTCGTAACAAGTATAGTCCGCAATTTCTTTTTTTTTATGCTTTACGTACCTTGTAATCCATCTTTTCAATCTACTTCTTAACTACCGAGGGGAACAGACGTCAGTCATCTGACCTCCCAGATGACAATCCCCCTAGGCATAGAAACGCCTACTGAAAAGATGGATTACAAGGTACGTAAAGCATTAAAAAAAAAAAAAAAAAAGAAATTGCGGACTATACTTGTTACGAATGTAAGGAAGTTTGTCAGATATATATGTTATTAGGGTGAACCTCCGCTTTAAGATCCATACCAGACTGAAGGGTCTAGTATCTTCTTTGGAGGGAACCTCATGCACATTTCTTTTACCATTTTCGCAGGGTTCCCCCTCAAGATTCTCAGCACACAAGTCGCACCGCAAGTCGGATCCTCTTGATCTGACTTCTGTTGAGACTTTATTCAAAATCAGTGGTTCCCTATGGGAGTCCATTGATTTGAATAGGAGACAAAAACCCAGAACGAGGCTTAACACAGCGTTAAATCGTGTTTAACACCTTTTGCCGGCGTCTGACGTTTTTACAGCTCTAGCGCTGGAGCCTCAGAACACACTGGTCCTGGGTTTTTTTTTGTAGCTTGAAAACGGCTATGCCATTTACAGCTCAAAAACGCCATGGTGGGCATGAGGTCATAGGCGAACATAGCTGTAAAAAACGCTCATAAAAGCGGCTGTAAAAATGTCCGTGGGTTCGGATTGAATTCATGTCCGTTTAGAAAAAAAAAAAAAAAAAAACACAGGAAAATTCTTAAAAAAACAAATAAAAAAAACAACACTCTATTTTTAGAGGTATGCAATCTCATAAAATGTATGTTTTCTTACAGAAATTGTTTTAGCAGTCCTCTGGAGTTCTCCCTTGATCATTCCAGCCAAAAGAGTCATCAAACTAGCTCACAGTAAAAATATAAGGGCTATTATGCACCAGAAAATGTCAGGTCTGGTGACTACAGACTGTGTGCAGTAATCACTTGATCTACAGCATACAAACCTCACGTATGACACACACTTGTGCACCTTCACCTCCATTTGCAGCGACATTAAATTGCTTCAATACATTGCAATCGCAGAGGAGTTGGAAAGAGAATTACTATGCACAATGAGGGTTACAGTGACAGCCAAAATAGCAAGACAACCCTCTCTGCAATGTAAACAACATACTTGTCTTTGGAAAGCCAGAAAGGAAACCGCTCTGTAACACCTTCTGTACAGTTTCTAAAATTTGTCTTCACGTCAAAATATATTCAACAGCTTTTCACATAAGCTCTTCCCGAGTGTTGTAATATTCTTGCATAAAGCTGCGGGAGGATTTCAGTGGATTATTCACACAAACTGCTAGCAGAGATACAGCAGAGGGAAGTAAATTCATACATTGCAGATGATATAGGTCAAGACTATGAACTCTAAGCATTAAATACCTAGGGTGAAAACATCAGTTCTTCTTACCACAGTTTACTTAAAGTGACAAAATAGAAAAATGAATGGTAGCTTACTTACAGCTTTAAAGTGAACCTATTCTTTGTCCAGCGCTATATATACTATTTTTCCCCTCTAGGTCAACTGCCTTGTGCTACCCCCACCCTTTCCATGGTTAACCATTCTGTGCACTCTCCTTACGTCAATTTTTAAGGCCGGCTGCAGGGATGTCTGCTCAATACATAAATATGTAGGCTCAGCTGAAACCTTTGGGTATATTTATGCAGTGATTGCTCTAAAAAAACATCTTTCGTGGTGAATGGATCATCAAAATGCTATCTTGTGTCTATGAAGAGACTTGATATCATATGGATATTATAATTAGGGCTCATGCACCTGGATGTATTTTCCCTACAGTGTAAAAAGTGGTGCATACAGCCCAATGCCAGCAGCCTGTCAATATCACCGACATGCTGAAATACACAGCGGCTGTACGCACATCCAAGCAGTAATCATGTACAGGGCCACAGGCGTACAGCACCAATGCAGAAAGTCCACATTCAGTGATTTTGACAGTCTGCTGCCAGCGTGCTGTACACACCACCTGAACTCCTGGGTATCGACATATGCCCTGTTTTTATGCTCTATGGGCATAAATGTGTCTATGTGCATCTATTATATTTAGGGATAAGCCTGATGTTCAAGTGGAACTTAAAGGATCACTAAAGGAAAATATTTTTTTAGCTAAATAGCTTCCTTTACCTTACTGCAGTCCTGGTTTCATGTCCTTATTGTTAATTTTTGCTTTGAAGTAGCTGTAATTCTGCTCTGATCTCCACACTTCTGCTTGTCTGGCTCCTTAAGAAAAATCTCATGGCAGCTTTTCACTGTGGTCCAAGCTGTGTGTCTAAAACTCCTCAGAACCAATCAGATTCATTTTAAAAACAAAACACTGCCCTGGATTTGTTGGTTTTTTTTCTATGTCTCTCTCTACTTATATGATTGATTTTTATCTATTTTTAATCATTTTTAAAAGGAATCAGTTAACTTATGTCTCTATACCCTGTAAACAGTCATTTCAGCAAAACATTTTTTTTCCTTTAGTGACCCTTTAAGTTGCAAATTAGAGTGCCATGGAATGCTCCATAATGCACTGCGAGATCGTTTTTTTTTTTTTAATAAAGGATTTGTCAAAAACTGTCTGCTGTAATTTTACATTTTTTTACACTTTTTTTGGTGAATGATTAGGGGTACAATGAATCCGATACCAATTCAAATAGGGAGTGGGATCTGGGGGGCCTCTTGTTAAAGGGGGCTTACAGATTCTGATAAGTCCCCCGCCCGCAGACACCCACAACCACCGGCCAGGGTTGTGGGGATGAGGCCCTTGTCTCCATTAATATGGGGACAAGGTGCTTTGGGGGGGGGGGGGGGCCCGCAAAGCACCCTCCCCATGTTGAGGGCACGTGGCCTGGTATGGTTCAGGAGGGGGGCACTCTCTCACTTTTCTTGCAGCTTGCCAGGTTCAGTGCTCCGATAATGGTCAGGTATGGATTTTGGGGATGACCCCCACGCCATTTTTTTTTTTATATTGGCATGGCGTTCCCCTTAAAATCCACACCATGATTTTTATCTATATTGCCGGGATCCGACAATACATTACAGCCAAGAGCAGTTTTAAATTACATTTTTTCCTTTAGAAATAGAATTTTGCTGTGGTACTGTTATGAACATGGGAAAGATGCAATACTTTACAGGCAGACTAAGGGGACCCCCCAGGCACAATATTTAAAAGGAATATTTAATTTTTATTCTTTCACTTTAAGCATAATTAAAAATAAAATGTCCATGTCCCATAGACTTTAACGGTGTTCGCACACATTTTTTGCATGTTCTGCTGCGAACCGAACCGGGGGGTGTTCGCTCATCCCTAATATTATTATTAACCCATTCAGCCTTAGATGTTGTTTTAAAATGGCCCAGTGACATAAGCTTTTTTCCCAGTACTTTTTCAAGGTTGCACCAGCTCTATTGGGCAGCGTTGACTTAAGCCTTGTACACACAATCAGATTTTTGGATGAACGGTCGTCTGTTTTTTGTTGCATGCTAGTCTCATGTCTAAAGTGAAGAGGTTACTCACCATACAGTGGTGGATGGTAATGTTTTAGGATGGGGGGACGCAAGACCCCGCCCTCCACATTTGGCCCCTCCTGCTTCACTTAAGCCACACCCCTTATAGAATCCACCTACTCCGTGCCCTGTATTCCACTTGCTCCAACTCATAGTTTCAGTAGTATACAGCTCAGCATCACAGGACAGAGTATATAGCCCACCATCACAAGACAGAGTATAAAGCCCCCAGCATCACAGATCATGGTATATAGCGCAGCCTTACAGATCGGCGCAAAGAAACTGAAAAATTACACTGTTATTAATGAGGGGTTCCCTACATAATAAGGAAATTCCCACCAGTAAATCGCACGTATCTGCATTCTGCACCCTGTAAATCGCACGTATCTGCCTTTTCTTCTTCTTACAAGTACAACACTACTACAAGTCCCAGCATTAAAAAAGAAAAAAAAAAAAAAAAAAGGGCATGACCACTTATCCTCCTTGTAGTTCTCCATTGTCTCCTGGGGCTCAGGTGCATGCTATCAACCATCTTTGTCCAGTTTTTCTCTCAATGCTGGGACTTGTAGTCCAGACATCCATCCACCTCGGAGCCTTATATTATAACCTTCTGGGACTTGTAGTTCTCCATCGTCTCCTGGAGCTCAGGTGCATGCAATCCACCATCCATGGGACTACAAGTCCCAGCAGTGAGAGAAAAACTGGACAAAGATGGTGGATTGCATGCACCTGAAGCCCCAGGAGAAGATAGGTAACTACAAGTCCCAGCAGGTTATAGATACAATAAGGCTCTGAGGTGGATGGGTGTGGATTGCATGCACCTAAGCCCCAGGAGAAGATAGGGAACTACAAGTCCCAGCAGGTTATAATACAAGGCTTCGAGGTGGATGGGTGTCCAGACATCCATCCACCTCGGAGCCTTATATTATAACCTGCTGGGACTTTTAGTTCTCCATCTTCTCCTGGGGCTCAGGTGCATGCACCTGAGCCCCAGGAGAAGATGGAGAACTACAAGTCCCAGCAGTGTAACTACAATAAGGCTCCGAGGTGGATGGGTGGGGATCAGGTTAATGCACTGCCAGTGCACTGCTGACTGATAAGTAATTGGGGATCAGGGTGGGATTTGATCATGTGGTGGGATCACGACAGGATGATTGTGAGATGATCTGCAGTTCTGCACGAGGCATGGCCAGCTCTTCTTACCGTGCTCCGCTCGGGCAGTGCAAAGAACGGAGCTGCCGACGTGACGCCACTTCCCGTTTTTGTCTGTAACACGAAACCCGAAAGTAACAGCTAAAGCAATGCTCCCGGCGCCCATAGTGGATCCAAGGGACGGGAAGCGAATCGGCGCTTTGCAATGCGCCGCAAGGCAGGTTAAAAGCCTGCAAATGAAGCACCATATCTGCAATCTTGTGATTGCATTGACGTGGCGCTTCCTAGGGCACTAGGGTGTCCGGTGCCTAAGTTCACTTTGTTAAAGGACATTTTTCTTTTTTCTTCTTAAAGGAGCCATTTAAAAATAAAAAAACTTTTTTTTGTGACTACAGGAAGGGGGGCGCCCGGGCGCCCCCTATGGACGGGCCACCACTGTCCCCATATGAAAATTCTCATACAACAGATAGCAACTTCAGAAGTGAAGTAATGTGTTGAATAGTTTTGTATTTATTATTTCGTTTGTTTGTGTTGTGGCACCGGCGCAACAATGTTTATCTAATAATTCGCTAGGTCTGCTGCAGTTGCTATATGCACCTACAGGAGGTGCAGTAATATAAAGTTATAAGTATTTGCATATTTGCATATGTAGAACATATACTACTGCGCTGACCCCATATAAAAATTCATTAATACTGTGAATAATTTGCTTAAATTACATGCATAAGAAAAAAAAAATGATATATATATATTACACACACATGTATACACCTATACACCAATTAAAAAGAAATCCAAAGAAATCTTCTCCAAAAAATAAATAAATGTGATCCTCAATGTGCAGTCGCAATCAATAATACAATGCGCATATGCGCAAAATAAAGTCCAATAAATAATGCAATGTGCGCATGCACAAAATAAAATCCAATATCTCAGACTTCCAGAAATATCTCAGAAATTCCAAGTAAAATAGTGTCTTGTGTTCTTGCCAAAAAATTCCGTGACTTTTCACCCTTATTTAGTGTCACCACCACCTCTAATATATTATGCGCTCACCAGATCAGGGAAAAAATACAGCATGTAATCATATCCCGGTATGAGTCTCCTCAGACTTCTAGTAGTGGTCCCATTTATCTCCAATGCTTGTATCAGACCCAATATGTGATAAAAAGGATTTTCCTCATCCACATCGGCTTCCAGTGAGATCTCTTTGCTCCCAAAAGAAAAAGCCTCATATGGTGAAGTATGTATAAAAAGTAAGTTTATTTATAAATATTAAAATGTGCACTCACATGTTAAGGTGCCCAACCGGCACTAGTTTGTCCAGCGTTACTGCTCAATCTCTCCTCGGCGTGCGTCCAACACCTTGGTTGTGATGCGGTTCAGCGTGCGAAATTCCAGTGGAGGAGGCGTGTGACGTATTTCCGTCTACGAAGAAATATTACCCATAGGCCTCTACGCGTTTCGCATCTACGCATGCGTCATCAGGAAGCTTTTTATTTTTTAATTTAAAAAAGTGTATTTTTTCCAAAACAATTTAATGTGTAAGGTGCTAATACGGTGTGACAAAGTATTGCAATGACCGTCATTTTATTCTCTATGGTGCAGCCAGATTCAGTGGAGGGAGATTTCTGCAGCATATTTGGCAAGTACAGAATCACAGTATATATAAATATGGTATGGTTGGAGGGAAGCTTCAGAATAGGTAAAAATAAAATGTATTACAAATTATGTGAGCAGACTGCAGTTCCTCTTTAAGGTTAATTACCTCTGTTACCCATATTTCCTGTGCAACCAACACCAAAATAGCTTTATTTGGAATGGGAATAGATCAAAAGCCCTGGCATTTCAAACTTTCGAACTCACACTTTTAAAGCAGTCAGATTATCAGCCGGGAGAGGGTGGGAAAGCACAAAAGTGCCCTCTCTCCCTATAGTCATCCAGATAATCAACAACCTTGCTTTATATCGATATGTTTGCTAGAGCACAACTGACCATAAAAACCTTTTGGCAATAATGACGCCCATGGCTCCATGACAGCAAATGCATCACCCTAAGGCCACATTCACACCTGAGAGTAGCGTTTGGCGTTTTGTCGCGCATATTTACACATATTCGCGTGTTTGCATACATCGTTGTCCGACGTTTTTGAACTTCGCCGTTTTTTATTTTAGCCAATAGGAAAAATGATCATCTCTTTCATCACTTGCTGCCATGTTTGTAGATTTGTTTTTATCTTCTTCCTGGGTGAATGTTCTACTTCACAGAACAGATTAAAGCGACAAAACGCCCGTAGAAACGCTCGTTGTCGCGCTAGACGCTTGAATCGAGCATTTCCATTTGTTTCTATGGGAATACAAACGGTCAAAAACGCCCAAATCAGCCCGATTCGCACAACAAAAAAGGGTCCAGAACTTGTTTGAGCTTCAGGTGTTCGGCTTCAGGCGTTTTGGAGTGGACATGTGAACCACCTCCATAGAGAATAATGTATTTTTTTCCCCTCTAGCGTTTTATAGCTTCAGGCTACAAAACGCTCAGGTGTGAATGCAGCCTAACTTATAATTTAACCTAACGCCTTGTCAGACATACAGTATCATAACTGGCTATTTTTTAGATCCTTCAAATAACATACTTATCCAACCAGATATGAAAACCGATGAGTAGCATCTCGGGTGATATGTAAATCTTCGTAAAAATTACTTGATATGAATAAAGTATTGTTAGTAGCCTACAGTTATACTCTTGTCACTTTTTGCGTCTTGCTAAATGTTTTAAGGCGTAACATTTCTTGATCTATTCTTTAAGTTAGGATCTCTCTCAGAGTTTAGTACCAGAACCTTATGTAACCTTAAACTATGAATTCTTGTTTATCATTACCAAGGTACTACTGTTTATGTACTTTTCTTTATAACCAATAAGGAGATAAAATAAAAAGAGAATTTTTGAAATTCAGCAGATATAAGTACCTGAATCTGTGTTCGTACCCTCTGTGATATTCTTTAAAGTGGTACTCCAAGGGGGAGGGACAACACTGTTGTATTGCTTAGTGCTGATCTAAGGCTACAACGACATTTCTGCACAAGGGGCAATTACAGTACTTTTTTCATGCAAGGGCATTCATCTCTATATGTAAGAAGGTGCAGTGAGTAAAGGCCTAATGTTGCACTTCCGGCGCCCAGTAGCAATCAATTACCTCAACCAAAGTGGTGGAGAAGTGGTAAACACTATTAAAAGGTGATGAGAAAATACCCACAATAAAGGTGGTATTGCTCAATGTAGCAGCTATTTAAGTTAAATGGTGACCCATCTAAAAGTATAAAAATACGTTTAATAAATAAAACGTGAACTGGTGTTCAAAAAGATAAAAAACAGCGCTATGAGTGGATATGTGCCCACTCAGAAATAATAATCCCAAAGATCGGTGATGGTGTGATGGGTGATAGATTATGGTACAGGTGCACCGCACTACCAAGAAAATCACCTGAATGTGGAATACTCCCTTAATTGGGGTGCAGACTTACCACAGCAGAATATATAATTCTACACTCAGACCATCAGATCAGCAGGTACTGTATGGGGTTAACTTCTCAGACGGAGACACATGAAAGGCAAAAAACACACAAACCTTGCATAGTGTAATATTGCACAAAAAAGCCCCGGCCAATTAGGTAAAGTAAACCAATAGTTAATGCCCGTACAGTGTAGCAAACGAGAATGAACGTGTATAACAAAATGGTATCACCGCTGTCGCCGACGTCTTCCTACCCACAGGGGCCGCGCGAGTGCTGCGGAAGTAGTATGGTGTTTCCTCGCTGTGGTTGGCGTCTAGTGGAGCGCGGTGGAACGCACTGTTGTCTTCCTGTGTAGCGCTGTCTGTAGCCACGCCCTGACGCGTTTCGTCACTTCCGACTTCAACTGAGCCACGCCCTCAGAAGTTAACCCCATACAGTACCTGCTGATCTGATGGTCTGAGTGTAGAATTATATATTCTGCTGTGGTAAGTCTGCACCCCAATTGGGGGAGTATTCCACATTCAGGTGATTTTCTTGGTAGTGCGGTGCACCTGTACCATAATCTATCACCCATCACACCATCACCGATCTTTGGGATTATTATTTCTGAGTGGGCACATATCCACTCATAGCGCTGTTTATCTTTTTGAACACCAGTTCACGTTTTATTGATAAACTTATTTTCATTCATCTCTATAGATCGCATAAACTTGGTATGCGTTTTTGTCATACAGGTCACTGGCACGCGCCATATTTGTGTGATTCACAAATGTGTCAGGTATTTATGTAGCGTCAACACTTTACATATACAGTACATTGTACATTCACATCAGTCCCTGTCCTCAAAGGGTTTACTATCTAAGGTCCTTGACTCACAATCAAACGTACACATAGTGGGCCAGATTCAGGAACATCAGCGGATCTTTGGTCCGGCGCAGTGCATCTTTTTTACACTGCGCCGGAGCAGCGCAGAGAGGCATGCTAGTGATTCAGGAAACTTTTTTCCTGTCTCTTGCCCCGGCGTGGCGGATTTTACACGGCGTAAGGCGGCGTAGCGCGGCGTAAGGCGGGGTAGAATAAAATGGGTGGCTCCCTATGCTAATGAAGCGGGGAGCGTGGCGCAGGGGTCACACCGGGGCGCATCTTAGACCGCACATGCTCAGTGACATCCAGGGGTAAATGCCCCAATCTGCACATGCTCAGAACTGCGCCCCGGCGTGATCCCTGAGCTCCGCCGACCCACTACCAAAGCCCAGTCCATGAATCAGCCCAGACTTCCGCCCTGCAGGTGCAAATGTACTGAAGCTTTTTTTTTCCAAGCTAGGTGGTTTGCATTGTGGTGGGGCAGTTATGGCTGATGAGGAATCCTCAGGTGGGCGGATGACCAATTTCAGCCCAGAGGAGAGGGCTGTAATTATTGAGGGCCTCTCCCAACATGGGGACCGCCTCTATGTGTTGTCCAGCAAGTGTTGTTGCTCAGGTCGTTTGTAACGCTGCTGCTTTAGCTGCTCTCCAGCTGACCTCTGCAAGTTTGGTGTAAAGTTACCCCTGCTTTATAAAGGGTAACTTTCCGCTGCAAACCAGAGTTACACGCACCGGGAGTAGCCTGCGCCGGCAATTCGTAATTTGCTGAATAGGACCAACTCCCTCATTTGCATATTTAAAATAGAAAAACCAGGGCCGCGCTAGTTCAGACCAGCGTAAATGGGCGCCCACGCCGCACCGGCGTGGAAAGGTCCAAACGAAAAAAAAAAATCTACGTTACGGCGTAATATTGTTTGCTGAATACGGCGCGGAGATACGCCGGCGCAAATTGGCATTTACGCCGCGCATCTCAGTCTACACCGGCGGAAATTGTTCCTGAATCTACCCCACTGAAGCCAATTTAATCACTTAAGGACCGAGCCTCTTTTTGAGATTTGGGGTTTACAAGTTAAAATCAGTTTTTTTTTTTGCTAGAAAATTACTTAGAAAAAAACAATATATAGTGTTTGGGGGTTCCAACACCCTAGAGAATAAAATAGCAGTCGCTGCAATACTTTGTCACTCTGTATTTGTGCAGCGGTCTTACAAGTGCTCTTTTTGGGGAAAAAATACACTTTTGCATTAAAAAATAAAACGGTAAAGTTAGCCCATTTTTTTTAAAATGTGAAAGATAATGTTACGCTGAGTAAATTGATAACCAACATGTCACGCTTCAAAATTGCGCCCGTTCGTGGAATGGTGACAAACTTTTTACTCTTAATCTCCATAGGCAATGTTTAAAAGATTCTACAGGTTGCATGTTTTGAGTTACAGAGGCAGTCTAGAGATATAATTATTGCTCTTGCTCGAAGGATCGTGGCGATACCTCACATGTGAGGTTTGAAACACTGTTTTCAAATGAAGGTACAACTCACATATGCGTTCACTTCTGTGTGTGAGCTCGGCAGGACGGGGCACATTCATTTTATTTTTTTCCTTTTTATTTTTACACTGTTCTTTAAAAAGTATTTTTTTTTTGCCACTTTTAATCCTATTACAAGGAATGTAAACATCCCTTGTAATAGAAAAAAAAAATGTCCCTTTAATCGCTATGGGCGGAAGTGATGTTGCTTCCGCCCTGCAATAGTATGGAGCTGGGAGGGGGTCATCTTCCCCTGACTCGCCTCCACCGCTCTGGTAAGTGGTATCGGAGAGTAGTTGGAGGGGGGGGGCCCTCTCCCACCTCCGAATCTGCCGCAGAGACCACCTTTATCTGAAACCGGACCGCTTACTGAAGAGGATACTATTTTTAGCGGCGCTATACCACCACCGCGGCTCCCGTCCCAGTGTGAAAGGGGCCTTAGGAACGAAGACCTTGTAGTGAAAAATGTGGGATTATGCTGTAGAAGAAACGTTGAAATTGTCAAATTATATCCACTTAATTAAGTGTGTGCTGCTTCCATATACTCTGTTATTATCTATAGAATACATACCTGTTATCTATCCCCATTTACCTCCTTATTGTACAAAAGAAAGCCACACTGATGATGTAGCTAATAGTGGAAAAAGAAATAACATTAGTATAAAGGTCATTTGAGTAGGAAATCTTGATGGTTGGCAATCAATTCTTAATGAGGCACAAGGTCTGAAACAGTGTTCCCCTATGGCAACAGAATGTGCCTTGTGAACAATGAGACTTACATGATGAAAAAACATCAGATGGCATTTACTGCCTGTAGAATGTTAACTCTTTCACTGCCAGGGACTGGCTCACAAATTGCACCTTAAAAATGTCAGGCAATCTTGCTATTAATCTAGAGTACAGATGAAATGTATACTACAGACTCAAAAGTTCACTAAACTGAATGTAAAAATGCATCTATTTTTTAAAGCCCCTTTTCCAGATTCTTGCAAAAAAAAAAAAAACACTTAATATATTTTTAATCTCACAGTATTCTGGTTGGTACAAGTAATGTCACCGTAAACATAAATTTACAGAAAGCGCTCTTTGTACATAAAAGATGGCCTGACTTGGAGCCGACTGACCTGTCTGGACTATGGTGTCCCACCTACAAACCTTTATCTACTCCACACCTTCCTGCTATCAAATGTATTCACTGTACTAGTCAAATAAAATAAATATGTAGGCGGGATATCCTACAATGTCCACAGCAGGCAAGATTCAGATCTTTAGAAAGAATAATTTCCGATATACAGGGCAATAATCCTGACGGCCACCTCTCAGGGATAATAATATCTCTGTAATGCACATAACCCAAAAAGATAACTTTTCTTGTCTACTGTTATGCCCACATGTTCCATTGAGGCCTTACTAAAGACCTAACCGGTCTACCAAGCTCTTCCCCTGATGATTCCATACTCTCCTCCCCTCATTTGTTTGTTACTAGTTCTTGTTGCACGATTCAGAGCATGCAAGAATTGTTTACTGCTCTGCACAGTGTTCAATTAATCTGCATTTTCTTAAAAATACCAATAAAAACGATTGAAACAGAAAGAATACATTTCCACATTTTAACCAGTTCCGGACCGCCCCACGTACTATACTGCAGCAGGGAGGCCCAGCTGCACAAAGTCACGTACCTGTACGTGACACGAGCCCACGGATCGTAGGCGCACGCACCCGCCGTCACCGCGACGATCCAATTCAGTCCAGGTCAATTATTTCTGGCCTGGGCCTTCTGATAATTTCTGGTGAATCGGAGATCCCCCTGTCCCTGTGTTTTTCATTACACAGGGACAGGAGGATCTCTGCTTCGCAGCGAGTGTAAGCAAGTGATGCAATCTCCCGTCCTGGAGCCTATTCGGTTTAAGCGTGCAGGAGAAAAGTATCTCACCATGAGTACACCAATCACTAAACTAACACCTGTACACATATTTCCTCTCTTGATCACCCCCCACAGTTAACCCTTTCACTCCCTGTCAGTGCGTCACCAATTGCAGTGTTCATATTTTTTATTGATAACTGTATTGGTGTCACTTGTGACGCTAATCAGCGTAAGGGGATATATGGGGGATTTACGGACCTCCGTAAACTAAAAATATACAGACTTGTTTATCCCAGATTGAGATGTTTGCATTGACGAGTCCCTGAATACATTTTCTGGTCGCCTTGTTTTCAAATAGTATCTCCCCAGCAAGCGTGCCAGATATGGAGTCAAGATGTATAAGCTCTGTGACAGGGCAACAGGCCATACATGGAGTCTTTTGGTTTACGAGGGTAAAGCTAGCACCTTGGATCCCCCCCCCAACTATCCAGACTACATAGGGAGCAGTGGCAAGATTGTTTAGGACTTGGCATCACCCTTATTCGGAAAGGGCTACCATTTATACATTGACAATTTTTTTTCAAGCGTGCCACTTTTTAAGACACCTCTATCAATCAGGAATAGGTGCATGCGGCACTGTATGATCTAATCACTGGGGCTTCCCCCAATGTTCAAAGTTGTAATAAAAGTGTAATTAAAAAAAAAATTATAAAAAAAAAAAAAAAAGCAAAAAAATATTAGTTTTATTGTTCTTCTCTCTCTCTAGTGTTCAGCTCCGTTTTACTTTATTCTATGCTATACTGCAATGTTTTATTGTGTTTGCCTTGCAGGTATGTCCTACTATTTTACAGTACTGTTACTGTGATTTATTGTTAACCTTTATTTTCTTTGCAGGTATGTCACTCATGATTTATTTATAGGGTATGCTCTCACAATATGTAAATCTGTGACTCCAGCGCTGTAGGCGGTGATTTCACCACCACAGTTGAAAAAGAGCATATATGCCAAAGCCCCTATGCTTTATCATATATTTTTATATTTATTGTATGCCCATCATTAGGAGTGAGCGGATGCAGGCCGGTATTCTAATGGTGGGCATACCACCATCAATCGATGTGGATGGAGAAATCTTAGGTTCTCGTTTTTCCTTCAGCCCACAGGCTGCATGAAAAAAAAGAACATTACTATATATGATCAACCAGGACCAGCGATGTACTGGTTTGTTGCTAGATTTAGCAGTTATACCAGAATGATGCCTGCCGGTTTAAGTATCATCTTGGTATTGTTTTTTTTTTCAGCCGGCGATCCTAGCAGCCAATTAGCCGCTAGACTGCTTTTACAACTCCCCCCCCCCCCTCCCATGGTTCTCGCTGGCTCTCCTGTCGCACTGGAAAACCTGTGAATGCAGCCGGTGGTTCTGTCAGCTAACCATAGAACTGATCCTGGAGCAAGGCTCCTATCATCTCTATGACCTAAGAACCTGGAAGCTACAACCTTTGTATGACTTTGGATTCGCCAGATTTAAACAGCGCCATTGGGAAAGCATCTTATCACACCGATATTGGTGTGGTTAGATGCTTTAAGGGCCAAAGAGAGATCAAGAATCTAATATATCTGAAAATAAAAAAATGCCCACCTACCTCCCCACCGGGAGCAGACAACCTGTGGATGTAGGAAAGAAATTCGCACCACCTATGGCCGACCTTACAGTGGGGTTGTGCCTGCACTGCAAGAGTTAAATGTTCATTCAGGTCCAAGCAAACAATAAAAAGGAGATAAACATACTCCATCCTCTGCTGCCCCCACCCGGCGCTAGACCAGCGCCTGCATGACCATGCTTTAGCAGTCTAGGGACCTGGAACAATCCAGGGCAGCAGAGGATCAGGCAAGTAAAAATGCTTCACCACTCCTAGACAAAATTAGCTATTGTAGGACAAACAAAGCCCCACTACTATGGATAATTTTTGTTCCTGCCTAGAGTTGGGATTTACCTGTCTCAAGTCCTTAAAACCACTTCCTGCCCATAGGTCGTTATGTGGACATCATGGACTCTTCTGTTGGCAATACTCTTTAATGTAAAAGCAATCCTAGGGGCTGAATAGCCGCTGGATTGCTTTTACATGGGGTGGGAGGGCAGGCACCCTTTGTTATAATCGGTTTTACGAGTGCAAAAAATACCTGTTAACTTTGCCTAACATCTTGTGAGCCGATAACTTTGTGCTCTCTGCCTTAGGGGGTTTGGTTAGAAATGTGGTTATGGAAATAATTAGGGGGAGGAGATAAGCAGAGGTGGATGAGGAATCAAGTTGGCAGGGCTTATAAAAAGTGCACATCAACAGTAATTTTTCTATACTTGTAATCATCATCATTATTGATGTACCTTTAAAAAAAAACATGGGGAAAATGTGCATGTATATATGTTTTTTGTAATTTTACCCTGATATACACTTTACTCTGTGGTCCTGGCTCCCACAGACGTAAATAGGGATCTACTCCCAGCATCTCTAGTGTAGAGTACAGCTCCATGCAAGTCTACAGAGACCTACTGTGGCACAGTCTCCCTGGAGAATGTTTCAGGACGGAGGAGGATACGGGCCAGAGACCACCACCGTCAGGCAAAGTCAGCTAGAAGGCCCATAAACACATGGATGAGCAAGATTGGGGTGGAGGAACTTGACATGCATGCACACAATCCTTACCTCAACCCGATAGAACACCTTTGGGATGAATTAGAGCGGAGACTGCACGCCAGGTCTTCTCGTCCATATCAGTGCCTGACCTCACAAATGCGCTTCTGGAAGAATGGTCAAACATTCCCATAGACACAATACTAAACCTTGTGGACAGCCTTCCCAAAGGAGTTGAAGTGGTTATAGCGACAAAGGGTCGGGTAAACACAATATTAAACCCTACCGACTAAGACTGGGATGCCAATAAAGTTCATGTAAAGGCAGGTGTCCCAATACTTTTGGTAATATAGTGTAGGTCTCAGCTCCAATACATGACTCCTCAAAGTCTGGAGAATGAGAGCCAACATGAGTTAAAGAAATCACCAAAGGCTTTCCTTAGTCAAAAAGGTATTAAAGAAAAAAAGAATAGAAAAAAGAAAACAAAAAAGTAAAATTATATTTTTATCCACCAATCAGCAAAAACAAGAATATTTTTAAAGCAATGAATCACATTCAACACAATGGTGATAAAATTGAAGCTCCCACTGTCTTCTAAATAACTGGCTCTATAAATAGGAAGCCGTAATCAGCATGCCTTACTTTTCTGGAGTTCATATATTTGATGCATGTTCATATATATATATATATATATATATATATATATATATATATATATATATATATATATATATATATAAATAAAGTATATATATATATATATATATATATATATATATAAATAAATTATATATATATATATATATAAATATATATATATATAAAAATATATATATATATATATATATATATATATATATATATATATATATATATATATATATATATATATATATATATAAAAATATATATAAAAATATATATATATATAAAAATATATATAAAAAAAAATATATATATATAAAAAAAAAATATATATATATATATATATATATATATATATATATATATATTTTATTATGGTCCCACCATATCCAACTCAGCCCCTCTGATCTTTTTGTACAAAGGCTAAATATTCTAAATATGAAAGTGGGCTGCACAAGAATGAGCCTGTGTATATACACAAGAGTGGCAAGTACTAGTGCACTGATATAGTACTCAAAATCTCCCTAGATTAGTTGGAGCCCCCAAAGAAGAAACTAGGTGAACAGGGCTGTAGTATCTTTGCAGTCACATGAAGTGGCTATGGTCCATTTTAAAACAGCCACACAGCTGAATACATCTTCCAACGAAATGCGCAACAAAAAGGTACCTTTGAAATGCTTGTATGCAGGCAGCCATACCTGTAGATATGCATTACAAACATGTACTTATACAATCAGAGTCAAAAGCGATGATAAAAAAAGCAGTATCCATATTTTGGTTGCCTTGGGTGCTCTTTTCCTACATGTTTAATAAAGGGTATTAAGCAAATTATATAACTAAAATGCAATATACTCCTACAATTTCTCTCTGAGCTCTTCTGCCAGGTACTTCAGCCTGTACACGGCATCTGAGCCAACTTTGTGCCCAAAAACGCAAGGTTTTTATGTTGAATGGGCCAAACTGCCCATGTGCATGAGTCCTAAAAGCAGCTAGTGATAGTTTGTATTAAAATGATTTTACTACTGGTTAAGAATATGTAAATAGTTCAATGTCCATTGTCTAAGCACAGGTGTACTTTAACATCACACTGTTTCTTCTTTTGGTTTGCTTTTTTATCATTATTATTTATAGTACTCAAAAAGAGTTACCCGTCTTTATGAAATATAAACTATGGCTGACACTGAACAGTAGGCACCAGAAGACGCCACAATTATTTTAGACTGATAGCTGCTCCCTTCAAGGCCTGCTGCCAAAGCACCCTTGGGAAAATCTTAAAGCTGAACTCCAGAAATTAAAAAATTAACAAAATGTGCCGACTTACTATGGTAAAGTCCAATGAGGTGCTTTTTACTGAGAGCTGGGAGTACAATTATCGCTACACTCCTGGCACTCCAAGAAAAGCTCTGCTTTTTCACACAGAAGTTGCCTGAATACAATAATGCCCTGCCCCAAAACGTTTCGTCCTTCAAACTTTGCCATTTTAGAAAGTGTCTGAATTCTTGGAGTTCAGCTGTATTGTCATACTATGGAGCTAATAGTCATATTCCCTTCCCCAACCCTCAATACAGTGCTTAGTGCCTGACTGAGGTGCCATCGGGTCCTAGCAATGCCATGTGCGCAGTGAGCCTACGCTCAAGAAAAAGAATGAATGATTTCAGTAAGTATTTGCACAGAAACTTCAAGTGCTCTGCCGGCACTCTAGCCTGTAAAACTAAAAGTATGGCATGACACCTTGCAGTGCCTATCATGCAATACCGGCCTTGGCTTATAATGCTTGGTGGACAGTGTTATGAAGGTAAGCATTTTGTATCCTTAAAATTATTAAACTCCTATAGTTGCCTGCAAGTGTGATCAGAGAGCCATTTAAGTGCCCCAGAAGCCTCTAAATCTTGCATGTTCTAGTAATCAAATATTGATTTCCGGCCTTGTTTGTGTCACTGATGCTACTGATCACTCTATGGATCCAATAGGAAGGTATGCTGCTGGCTTGGCTTTCTCTTTCAGTTACATGGGGGGCTCTCAAGGAGCTCAGGCAGCTAGAGACCCAATGATATCCATACTTGTAGTCTTTTTTCATTTTTTTTTTTTTTTAACATTTTCCCTAGATGTACAGTATATTTTTATATTATCCATATTAGATTAATTATATTGTATGAAGAAGTGTTACATGTATAACTTTACTTCTCTATATAGTCTGTACAAGTATATGGGTGGGGTTAGCCATATTTGCTCATTACATACAGTATACGGGCCTAAATAAACCAGCTACCTCAACAGGATGCACACACTAATCCTCTAATAATTAAAGTAAGAAAAAACTATGCAAAGCTACTACACGGGAGCATAAATGTGTCACCCAATAATAAAAATACAGTGCAGCACCAAACCTAACTAAATACAATATGCAAAACATTTGTAAAAAAAAAAAAGTCCAGCCAATATGCAATTCCTGACTTGCACAAAAAATTGAATTGTCCATCATGTACTTCTCACTACTTTAACAATACATAAATATTACTCTTACATGGACACATGGACACACACACACACACACACACACACACACACAATACTGTATATTATGAGGCACTGGATAACAGGATTCTGGATGGTATTTTAATGTCACTTAAAGGTTTTCACCTACACATGGTGGGAGGCTCCTAGGTTTGTGTGCTATGGAGCAAACTGTTATATTTTCAGTTCTAGTCTGGTTCCTGGAGCTTCTGAGGCTTTGTAGAGTATTAAGTGGGTTGAGTGGAATAATGCCTCTAATCCTAGGTTCACATCCCTTTGTACTCAATAGTTTGTTGGCCAAATACCTTTTATCCAATTTGACTGATGCTAGAGACTTTCACCCCTGCTGCTGTAAGAGCCTACTGCTGGGTGGAAAAGCACCGTTGACAGGCACTAATATTGTGCAAGGAGCACAGGTGTGAATAGTACCCAAAGCCAGGTTCACACCATTGCATCTGCATTTTCCAGTATTTTCTTGCATGTTATTAAGTATTTTTTCATATGTTGTGCTGCCAGTCTTTGGGGCCAAAAAAACACATGCTGTTGCACAAAAAAAAAAAAAAAAAAAACTTTTTTTTTGCAAGACACAGGGCAGCTCAATGCACAGATGTGAACAGACACCATAGAAAGAAAAAAATGGTAATCCTTGTGATGTGGATTGTCGGCTGATGGGCAACACACTTTAAAACCATACAGGTGTGTACCGGGACTTTAAAAAGGTACCAGAGTTGCCCCTTTGAGGAACCCATTATGGGGTTCACTGTTGGGCTAGGGTTTAGTTGGTGGCTCAGACAAGCAGATGTTTCATTATGAACTCAAGAAGATCCTGACTACAGTAACAATTTCTGATACTCTTTCCCTTTGAATTGATGCCCCACCAACTTAGTGAAGTAGTCAGGGTACCCCCCCAAAGATAATAGAGAGATGAGAAAAATAAAAAAAATAAAAAAAACACAGATGGCTACGGGAGAGATCCTTACAATGTTGTCATTTGAAAATAGTTAAACACATAGGCGTGCACACAGGATGTGCCAGGTGTGTTTTGGCACACCACAATCACCCAGTGTGGTGCAAATTCCCCCTGATGTTTCACCAAAGCCCCCTAATGGGGCTCCCACAAAATCATTTTGTAAAAAAATAAAATAAAAACATAAGATAATAATAATAAAAACGTCTGACACCGCCCACTGCCCTACTGACAACAATCTCTGCCCTACTGACACGGATCATTGCTCTGCTGACACCGTCTGTATATTCTGTATAGGGTGTGAGAATTGGGGTGCACACCCTCATACAATAGGCTGCGCACACCTATGGTTAAAGGCAATGTATAAAAAAAGAATAAAATGCAACGACGTACTCACATTTGTGAAGTTGCTGAGATCCCATATGGGGATGACAATCTTTGGCAAACTTTCTCAACATTTTCAACACAGAGGAACACTTGAAGTAACGTTCTAGTCTCAGGGAACTCTATATCTACAACTCATGATACATTAGTGTGATAGTCAGTGGGAAGAATGCTCCTAACACCACTTGTGGTCATTGGGAAAGAATTAGCCTCTTACAAATAGCTAAAAAAGATCAATGGCATCAGTGGGATTTGAGAGGCAGAAATACTTTAATGCACAAGGAACCCCTAGCAACCTCTGGAGGAACCCTGGTTGGGAAATCCTGTCCTAGGGTGAAAACCTGCAGGGAATATAACTGTCCTCTTGCAGAAGTGGTCATGCTTAATGCTAGGTAGGTTGATCCAGACTAACATATGCACTGCAGTCCTTGGATTCCAATGCATTTGCAGCAAACAAATCTTGGAGCGCTAAAAGATTGGAAAGTGCCATCAGCAGAGATGTTGAAATGTAAAGTAAAAGTTGAAAAATGTATTCTTTATAAATATATTTATTAGCAACGGAATAATGTAAAAACATTAATGTTTTTACATTACTCCATGGGCGATAAATATCAGCCAGAATGAAGACTCAACTTTTCAGCTTCTCATACTCCTTGCCTCTGCCGACACTACTATCCAAACTTTTGGGGCTTAAAGATTTCTTGCTACATTAATAAATAAAGTAGAGGGTGTTGTTGAACATACAGTCCTTCAATGGTGAGCAGTGCAGTGCTGGCAGAAGCCCCTAAATCTAAAAGGAACCTTTCTGATGATGAGCGCAGTGACATGCCCTTTGCATTCGCCGTGCTTGTGATCTGTCAGGCACAGGGGACTTATTGGACAGTGTTACAGTACAGTACAGTTTAGCTGTTGCCGATTGGCCATGTCCCCTACACTGTATACATTCTGCTCTTCCAGATTGCAATTTGCTACTTGTATGTCTTTTTGACTTTAAGATACCTGGAAGGTACCATCATATTTTTTACCCTGTCTTTCAAAATAAAAAAGATTGAAAGTAAAATACTAAAAAGGTAAATGTTGTAATAGTTCAAAATGTGTAGCAAGTGAAAATCTATTACAGTTTCCCATTAGTAGAACATGTGCCAGCATACATTGTGGTAAAACCACACCATGCAGTTTAGATATTCCTGCCATGTAATATATTGAAAACAAACAACATGTGTATAGAGAGCCCCGTGGGCTTTTGTCTTCTTTCTGTTCTGCCTGTCCACTCTGGAAAACCGCTCAGATTCCTGCTCACCTAAATTACAGAATACTCTGTAGGCTAGTTTGGGCTCAGTGCCCACTGTGAATTCTGCTGCAGGGGAAACAGAGAACATAACACTAGATGTTGATCTTTAAAGAATATTTGCTGGCACAGCAGAATTTCAAAAGCTCTCTATGGCCATAGCTGGGGAAGATTCAGAAGTGGCAATTTCACATTACCAAGAGAATGTTTAAACACATTTTTTTATAGTTGTAAGTTTATGTAGAATAATTGAGAGTTATCAGATATGAAGATAAGAAAAGGTTTTCTCAAATGAGAACATCCAGCATTCAAGAACAAAAGAAACAAATGAGCTGGCTGATATATCCAGAAAAAAAAAAACAAGAATGTAAATATGATGTATCACACTTCCCACATCATAAAACAGAATTCGAACATTAGGGCCCTGTTTACATGGGCGGTGAAAACAGGCAGTTGATTTGTGTTTTTACAGCTCCCGACAAGCTGCAATGGCCAGCAAGCATGTTACTACACACTGCTGCGGTCACGATGCTGTAAAATTACATTTGGCCTGCCCAAGTAAACGGGACCCCCTCGGACACATTGGCTTGGAGCTTACAAAGGGCTTTCTTTTCAGGACGCCAGTGGGATAACCAAGAATCATCACAAAGAAAGACCAAGAAGTATTGGAGGAGTTAGGTGATCCTTGTTGCTTTGCCCTGCATATTTTAAATTGTATAACCCCATCAATTGGTGTTTTTACATAGGTCTAAAGTTTAGCATTAAAACATATTTTACCTGGGGGTATTGTGTGCATTGCAAAAACATGGTCATTTATCAAATTCTATGACAAAACTACAGCAAATTTAAAGCAACATATGTTGCAAAGTTTACTGGATATTGGGAAATGCCCATGTCATTGAGCAGCTGGAAGCAATTATTGTGCATAAAAAAATATTATGGTAAAATTATTTTCTTATGTGAAACTTGTCATACAGCATAACACACATTTACACACTTAAACGATTGACAAAAATAATGTACAGCAAAAAGTCATTTAGCCCACCCAAAAGTGATATTTCAGTGTGGGTTGTCTGACCCATCAGCTTCCTACACCATTAAATTATTTCAGCAAGGACATCTTGTCCAAGTTCAAGGTCCCCCCTTCCTCCGTGGTTTGCCACAACCACTCATCTGTCTGCTTCATCTGTATTCTCTGTAGTACAAGGAAATTACTTCCAGCAGGAAGCGTGATCGTGATTATGTACAAGAGGGTGGAGTTGAGAACCTGAGCACACAGATGCCACTGCCAAGGTTCTAAAGAAATTACAGTGGATGGTTCAACCAGTTGTTTATTTAAAACTGAAATATCAGTTCTGGGTGGCTTGACCATTCGCTATCTATACAAACTGATTACTGGGCCAGATAAAAGCAGTTGAGTACTGTCCGTGATACTTTTATTTTGCACTAAAATCTCTGGGGACCTTGATGTAAGGGAGGCTCTCTGGGGACCCCAATATAGGGGAGGCTCTCTGGGGACCCTGATGTAATGAGGGGGGCTCTGGGGACCCTAATATAAGTAGGGAGGCTCTCTGGGGACCCCAATGTAAGTGGGGGATCCCTACTCAGATATGTAATGAATATATATATATATATATATATATATATATATATATATATACACACACATATATATATATATATACACATATATACACATACACATATATACACATATATATATACACACATACATACATACATACATACATACATACACACACACACACACACACACACACACACACAGTACAGACCAAAAGTTTGGACACACCTTCTCATTCAAAGAGTTTTCTTTATTTTCAGGACTATGAAAATTGTAGATTCACACTGAATGCATCAAAACTATGAATTAACACAAGTGGAATTATACATAACAAAAAAGTGTCAAACAACTGAAAATATATTTAATATTCTAGGTTCTTCAAAGTAGCCACCTTTTGCAGCAGACACATCTCTAGAACTGGCAAGAGGAGACTGTGTGAATCAGGCCTTCATGGTAGAATATCTGCTAGGAAACCACTGCTAAAGATAGGCAACAAGCAGAAGAGACTTGTTTGGGCTAAAGAACACAAGGAATGGACATTAGACCAGTGGAAATCTGTGCTTTGGTCTGATGAGTCCAAACTTGAGATCTTCAGTTCCAACCCCCGTGTCTTTGTGCGACGCAGAAAAGGTGAACGGATGGACTCTACATGCCGGGTTCCCACCTTGAAGCATGGAGGAGGAGGTGTGATGGTGTGGGGGTGCTTTGCTGGTGACATTGTTGGGAATTTATTTAAAATTTAAGGCATACTAAACCAGCATGGCTACCACAGCATCTTGCAGCGGCATGCTATTCCATCCGGTTTGCGTTTAGTTGGACCATCATTTATTTTTCAACAGGACAATGACCCCAAACACACCTCCATGCTGTGTAAGGGCTATTTGACCAAGAAGGAGAGTGATGGGGTGCTGCGCCAGGTGACTACCTCTTGAAGCTCATCAAGAGAATGCCAAGAGTGTGCAAAGCAGTAATCAAAGCAAAAGGTGGCTACTTTGAAGAACCTAAAATATGAAATATATTTTCAGTTGTTTCACACTTTTTTGTTATGTATAATTCCACATGTGTTAATTCATAGTTTTGATGCCTTCAGTGTGAATCTACAATTTTCATAGTCATGAAAATAAACAAAACTCTTTGAATGAGAAGGTGTGTCCAAACTTTTGGTCTGTACTGTATTATATATATATATATATATATATATATATATATATATATATATATATATATATATATATATATATATTATATATACACACACACATACATACATATACACACACACACACACCCGAGATCATCACAGCTGACAAGGCTTAGCTGGATAATCAGTCAGTGTCAGTTCAGCGAGGGAGTAGGACGCTTCCCGACGAGTCTGCTCTCTCCAGGCACCAGACAGATAGCCAGCTAGACACCGCAGACAGGCAGGCTCCTACAATCTTTGCTGCATGAATCAACTTGCAGCCCATAGGACCGGCTCCTTCCTTCCTTCCCTTCGTGGGCCCCTCTCTTCAGGTAAGACCCTGTCTTTCAGGGCCATCTTTCCACCCCCAGGAATCGCTAGTGACCGTCCTTTTCAGGACAGCCACTCCAGCGATCCAAATTGCGGCTGTTTACCTTCTCTTAGAGCCGCATGCACCCCAATCAGTCACCCATAATCACCCCGGCCATCCGCCGCGCATAGCAGAGCTTTTTTTCTGGCGATCTGCGGCTCTTTCCCGCATCCGCGCCAGACCAGGCCTTATTCGCGGCCGCCGCAATTAGGAAAGACCGCGGCTTCAGCCGCGGCCTAGCGGCACGCCGCAAAAAGGAGCACTGACAGCCTGGAAATTTTCCTGGAATTGTCAGGGATCATCCCCCTATGCCTGGAGGATCCCATCCTCCCCTGGATTAACAACCAGCTCATACCCACCAAGCCAAACAGCCCCCAAACCTGAGGCCTGTGGCCCGGTCGGCGGCCATCTTGGCACTCCTCAGCTACAGTGACACCCTTCTTCCCCCCTTCCCCCCCCCCCATTCCAAACCGTACTTGATCCAGGGTTTCGTCCGATCGCCTTTCAGGGATCAGGAAGGAATTTTTTTCCCTGCGGCAGCAAATTGGCTTAGCACTGCCAGGGTTTTTTGCCTTCCTCTGGACCAAGGCCAAGCAAGAGGATTCAGCGAATCTTCCCTCAATTGCAATTAATCCCCCCCCCCCCCCCCCGGTGACTGGCAACAATGGTTAAACTGCGATACTCTGCAGAAACGATTTGGGGTCTGAGACAATTCGCAACAGTATTACCAGCCGTCACCAAAAAGGCCTTAAAAATAGACCAACTTTTGAGATTCGATCAACGATCAACCATCAAAAATTTCAACCATTTAACCCAGCTCAAGCACATATCATGTGCTTTGATCAACACAAGATCGGCAGTAAAACACCGATCAGAAATCCACGATTTCTTACTACAAAACGATCTAGACTGCCTCTTTATCACAGAAAGCTGGCTTTCAGACGACTGCAACACCATTCTCGGAGAATTGGTGCCAGTAAACTATCGCATTATAACGGAAAACAGAATAGGGCAAAGAGGAGGAGGCCTGGCGGTGATCCATAAGTTTCATATTGCAATCACTAAGCCGGTCCTTCAAAATCCTCTTCCATTTATGGAAACCCTTACTCTTCAACTTCAAACTAACCCCCAGGAGACTGTTCACATTCTTCTCTGCTATAGGCCACCTGGGCCAAAATCGCAGCTTCTACCATCATTAACGGAGTTCATATCCACTTATACCCTTAACAGCAAACATCTTTTGCTGCTCGGGGACTTCAATCTGTGGGCCAACTCCTCACAGGATCCCATTTCGGATGCCTGCATCGATCACCTGGAAGGATTAGGACTACAGCAACTTATATGCGGACCCACGCATGCTTCAGGTCACACACTCGACCTAATTTTCAGACAAAATCTGAAAATAAGCATTTTGGAAAATGAACCATTGCCATGGACAGACCACCATGCAATTAGTTTCATAATTTCCAAAATTCCCCCAGTGATAAAAGCACCCAAGCCGGTGACAATACACTGGGCTAGATCTCAGAAGAAGCTCCACTCGGAACTCTTCAAATCTACCTTGGGAAACAGAATCAAAACTATTAATCCTCAGTTAGCAGCCTCAGATACACTGGATGCCATAAATGCAGCTCTGCTACAATCAGCCGACTTAGTAGCACCGAAACGCAAAGTCCGCATCCGGAAAAAAAAAGTCCGGCTGGTTCAACAACCAGCTGTCCCTACTGAAGCAAGAGCGCAGAAGGGCGGAAGCCGCCTGGAAAAGAAGCCCTTCAGAAGATCACATCATCTACAAGGCAATAACAACACAATATCATAAAGAAATCTTCAAAGCCAAGAAACATCATTTTTCTATGACGATTAACAGCACCATGAACCGCCCCCGAGAACTATTCAAGATGGTCACCCAGACCATGAATCCGGGATGTCTTGAAGTCCCCAATTCAGACACCCAAGAGTTCTGTAATGAACTATCGGATTTCTTCATCGACAAAATCAAAAGTAGATTTTCAGGCAGAGTCCTTCCAACACCAGTGGAAGGAAATAAAATTGCTCGATTCCCCCCATCAACAGTCAGTGTTAATGGGGGAATGCCTCTCACAGCGCTATTGTGTTCTGCCAGAAAGAAGCACAAGGAGCCTTCCCAGCCAGCAGAACGCAGTAATTAATGATAGTTGCTATAGTCGCTGGCAGTAAACTCATGCAAAAAAAAACAAAAAACTGACAGGCTGGTTGAACCCAAGTCAATCGCTAGAATGACTTGGGCACAATCAACCTGCCCATAGATGGATCGAATCTCAGCCGGTCCCTGCTGAACCAGCCATATTTCGATCCATGTATGGCCAGCTTAAGAATAATGGGGAGTAAAAAAAAAAAGGTATACAAAGAATAAAAACTCTGCAACGGTCTATAAGTAACTGTTTGTAGTTTGCCAATACTAAACAACTTTTAAGATAAGGATAACGTTCCTTTCTCAGCATTTAAACGACATGACTATATCTCACATTAAAACATTCAGGTCTGAAAATCTGACTCCATCTACTTGTTTGACTAGGATCCGAATGTGTTAAATCAGCAAGTTCTATTATAGAAGGTCAGCAATAACAGCCTTCAGGTTTTTCTCCAGCACAGGTTTCCATAAAAGTGCATGTAAAGCCTACACCCATTTGTACAGTGTGTTTAACAGTCTCACTGTACCGATTTCATACATCAATCAGATTTTGTGAATCTTATCGGATAGACCGGATAGGCCAACTAAAGTTTCTCACATGGCAGGCTGACAACACTGCTCCTAACTGACAGGCAGTGGTTAGCGTTGTCAGCATGCAAAATAAACAGTTGTTACTTCCAGGTTATCCAGAGAATACAGTCTACAAAAGATAAAAAAATAAAAAAAAAGGTGCCTACGAAAACATTATACAATGAGAGACAACGCCAAACAAATTAAAATAAGATTGAATTGAATTTGTGCACACAGGGCTAGATTCAGGTAGGGAGACGTAAGTTTGTGCGGGCGTAGCGTATGTTATTTACGCTACGCCGCCACAATTTAGAGAGGCAAGTGCAGTATTCACAAAGCACTTGCTCCGTAAGTTGCGGCGGCGTAGCGTAAATCTGCCGGCGTAAGCGCGCCGAATTCAAATTGTCAAGAGGTGGAAGTGTTTTATGCAAACAAACCATGACCCCACGTAAATGACGTTTCTCACGAACGGCGCATGCGCCGGCTGTGAACGTATCCCAGTGCGCATGCTCCCAATCACATCGCAAATAGTCAATGCTTTTGACGTGAACGTAATTTACGCAAAGCCCTATTCGCGAACTTACGCAAACGATGTAAAATTTTCAAAATTCGACACGGGAACGACGTCCATACTTAACATTGGCTATGCCTCATATAGCAGGAGTAGCGTTACGCCGGAAAAAGCCTTACGCAAACGACGTAAAAAAAATCCACCGGGCGCACGTACGTTTCTGAATCGGCGTATCCAGCTCATTTGCATTTTCTACGCTGAAATCGATGGCAGCGCCACCTAGCGGCCAGCGTAAATATGCAACTAAGATACGACGGCGTAAGAGACTTACGCCAGTCGGATCTTAGCCTAATTTCGGCGTATCTTGCTTTCGGAATACAGAAAGAAGATACGCCGGCGCAGCTTTGAATTTACGCGGCGTATCAATTAGATACGCCGGCATAAATTCTTGCTGAATCTAGCCCCCAAAAAAAGAAATAAATGTTAGCAGCTACATACACTGTAGTTGACTTTTACCTGTCTAGGGATACAGCGCTGTCCTCAACCAAACCGATTCTTTAAATGGCTTTGGGTCCAGGCACTGGCATCTTAGCTAATCACAAGTAAAGCCTTGCAGCTTCACAGCCAGCTCCCCATTGAGAGCTGAGTTTTGTGAATGGTCCCATCATTTTCTGGGACTTGTGATGTGTCCCAGAAGCCTGTGAGAGAAGGAGAGGGGGCAGAACTTCCACTGTGCTGATCCGATTGGAAGTGGGAGTGGGTACCTGTCAAAATCAGGTACATGCCCCCTTCCCCCTGAAAAATGTGCCAAATGTTCAAGAGGAGGGCGAAGTTCCCCTTTAAGGACAGCATCAATATTTCTACCATATTAGAGAATATTGTTTGCTATAAATCTACAGTAGTGTATTAAATGCAGAGTGCGCCTCGTCTGTCTAAATGCACCAAAGATTAGAAAGGTTTGTGGACTAGTCTTAATAAAACATGATTAATGGCAGGCTCCAGATGTAGGTCTGGCACCCCTAACACAACAGTTTAGCAGACATAACACGTGATTAAACTGGCTGCTGCTTCTATTAATTTTAAAATACACTTCAACTATACACAGCTTACGTTCAGCTACACCAACAGAGTTACCTCCTACCTTACCCGTCAATCATAGTAACAACTGTGCCTGTGGGGAGTGGAGATGAAGCAATCGATGGCGGGGCTTGTCCTATCACAGCAGGGGTTGTCCAATGACCTGTCAAAACCCATCGCTGGCATACAAGTTACGTAGCTCTTTTTAAATATAGACCTGACGGAAATCCACCAGCCACTTAAGCTAAAGTAACAAGGGTGCCAGGTGTTTCCTGAAGTTAATAGGAGTTGTATGGTTCAACTGGAGAAAACTGTACTGTAATGCACTGCCGAGAACAAAAATTATAATTCACACTAAGCAAGGAAAGACGGCTTAGATATGTGAAATCATATCTGAATGGTGAGCCATTTTCATTTAACTCCTTCATGTCCATTAAAGCAGGCAACTGAAAATGGTTGAGAATAGAATGAGTAGTTTAGACAAACAATATTCTTATTCTCCAAATATTATCCACACACATCCAACACGCAATAGCCCTGTAGTCTATTTTGAACTAGTACATCTTGGCAGTGAGCAAGGTAGAGTGGCTACCTTCCTACATACAGTGGGACCATGGAGAAGAAACCTAGCCACCCTCTAACAGGAATTCAGTACACAGCAGTTACAAAAAGAGGTCAATAGAAGGTACTTTTGTGAGTTAAGAATACATACTTAAATCTTTTTTTTTTGTTTGTTTTGTGTCACTTTAATATCAAGGGCTTTACAACCTGACATTTAAAATGTTAATATTTACAAAAGCAGATTACTGTGGCGTCTGTTAAATGTTTGTATATATCAAATGTAATTATTTTGGTTTGCTAGCATGAGCAAAGTGCATTTTCTGTGGTATGTGAGCATAAGGTTAGCCACGCATCCTCAGATTTTCTTTAGTTCTACTGCTGATGCAAGCGTCACTTGATAATCCAAAGTTTGTCATACAAGGATCATAATTCAGTGAGTTCAGCAGGGACCGGCCAAGGTTTGATCCATGTATGGACAGGCTGATTACACCTGTCGGATTGTATCCGACAGTCTGGTACAACCAGCCTGTCAGATTTTTTTTTACATACGTTTACTGGCAGCAGTTATTGCAGTAATCATTGTGTTCTGCTGGCCAGGGAGGCTCCCTGTGCCCCCGCCAGCAGAACACAAAGGTGCTGTGGGAGGCATTCCCCCCTTAGCACTGAATGTGTTGATGGGGAAATTTAGCAATTTTTTGTGGTGGAAGGAAAAAAAAAACGAATCAAAGGGCTGTCGAAGGCTTCTCTCTTGCATTAAGTGTGGGTTAGTGTAAACAGTGCTTCAGACTTCTTGTGTAAGTAGCACCCTGTACCTTAGACAGGGATCTCCTCACAAATTTAACTGCCAGGAGCAGTTAGCCTGGTTGATTGATAGAGCTCTATTGATTTCGCACCAAGTTTGGCCTTGTTGTACTTTCCTCCATCACTAGGTGGCCGGGTACTTGGTGGTACCATATATAAGAGCAACCCAAGGTCAGGTTATGGATATACAAGTTATCTTAACCAATGGTCAGGGTTTTCTTGAATCCCTTGGCCTGCTGGGAGCACCTATATATTTGGGTGGAGTCAGGTGATCTGTGTTCTGTGTCACATGGACGGTTGTCTGGTTAGACGTGTGTCGTATCCCCCGGGCTGCTAAGCCGAAGATTGGGCCTATCCCGGGGGCATCTGGCTGTCAGGCTGTGTGAGGGCCTATCCAGAAGTAAGAGGGCAGCGCAGGATTGGGATTGTGGCTTGCAGTCCAACCAAAAGTGACGGTTCTGCTGGCTAGAGAACCTTTTGTGGTCGGAGGTAGAAGGGGAGCTGTCGCCACTAAGGGACAAACCACTCACCACAGTGAGTAACTGAAGCAAGTACCACAGCAGTATTCTCACCGAACAGGCATGGTGGTGAATTGGGAAACTTCAGGCGGTGATCAAGTCAGGGACCCAGCCAGTGGAGACGATGCTTGCAGAGCAGCCTTGTGTGTCAAGCCAGGGACCGAGTCGGTCAGCAGGGGTGAAGCTTGAGAAGTATCTGGAGTGCCAAGCTAGGAACCCAGCAAGGAAGCAGGGGTGAAGCTTGGGTGAGATACCTCCGCAAAGATTGGAGGAGCTCAAGAGATTCAGAGTCAGTGAATTAGAGGGTCGAGTGAGAGACAGGGAGCTCAGTGTTGAAGAACTACAAGAAGCAGTTGTAGTGAAGCTGAAGGAATGGTTACGTTTTCGTTAGGAACTGTTAAAGACTGTTTCTTATAGGAGGAGACCGCATTCCTGCATGTGCAGATGTGGCGCCTTGCTGGGGCCTACATGGCTGTCCTCCTATTGAAGTCTCGGAGTCTGCCAATTGAATCTACAACTACTTAAGGGTATCCTGGCCCTAACCCTCTTTACCCCAAAAATACAAAAAGGACCGTTAAAAGAAATAAAACCTCTTTTACATCCAGGTAGTATCTGGCGCCCAATGACTTGCCACCTTTGCACCCACTATGCCTCCCAAACCACTACATATGTAAGGATGTCAGCTATCTTTGGCCTTAGGAGGTCCTCAGACTGGAAGAGGCTTAAGACTTTACTACATATAAATTCTCCTACATGTTGAAAAATCTCATTGCTGTTAAAGGATTTTTCAATTTAGTCAATAAAATGGGAAGTGTACAAGATGGGAAAAATTACAGAATGTCAGGATCAAGGAGAGGCGAGTGTAATGGTGTTGAAAAGGCTGGTTAAAAAAGGAAATCCTGAAGCTCCATAAATAGGTATTACTTAGCTCAACAGAGCATGCACATTTTGGGCCCATTAACACCAGCTATCAGTTCTATCAAACACAGCGCAGTGTGGTGAATTGCATCACACAATGCTGCACTAAAAAAAAAAAAAAAAAAAAAAGGTATGGTAAGCCGTACTTTTTTCAGCACACAACACTGCATTGCGGAAGTGTGAACTAAGACGATTGTGATTAGGGAAAATCCACTCGTCTTGTGTTTGGACTGCGATAGGCAAGGCTACCTGGCGCAGTCCCAATGCCCCTGGTGTGAATGGGCCCCTATACTACATAGGAGGTAAAGGAGCCACTGACAGCTTTTCAATGGGAAATATTCTGAAAGAAACTCCCTGTTGGCTGGGGATGTCTGGCAGCATTTGTTGTTGCATCACTTTGTCACATGATTTTGCCAAAAATGACCCGATCCGGTGACAGACATCTAGTGGCAGTGCAGGCCTGGATTTACAATTCAACACCGTGTCAGCGGCCTTTAGGCACAGGCCTACTAAGACATGGATTTTCCCATTTACCAGCCTTACTTTTTTTGTTTTCTTTTATCCCAATACAGGAATCTCTTGTAGGCTTAATTACAGAACATCGGAATATTCTAAAATTCTGTAAAATTAGGAGATTCCAGCAAGGGAGTGTTGCTTTGGGTGCCAAAGCTTGTGTGTCTAATGGCTCCAGTGAAGGAAATCCAGGCCTGTGTCTAGAATAGATAACTTTACCATTCCCTTTTACCCCCAGTCCAGAGATCTCGTGTTGAAAATTTTGTGAAACGGTCTTTTTTGTACTCACAATGCCATATACACACAACTTGAACTTACCTCAGGACTGCAACTCTCCTCTTCCCTTCAGGGTGGTCAGTCATTCAACTTGAAGTCACTCGTAGCATCTATGCGTCACGGGAATGAATCCCTGCAGGGAAGATGACAGAACAGTGGCAATTAGTTGATATATAGAAAAGGGGGTCAGCTGCTCAAGTCTTTCCATGTTGCAGCAGCTGCAGTCACAATCCAGGCCTCCTACTCTATAGCATGTTTAAAGTGTATCTAAAGCCAAGTGCAAAAATCACCAGTCCAAACGTCATTTTCACGACCAAGTTAAGGACGTACACTGCCAAGAATGCATCAGCGTGAATCTTCAGCAGGGATCACTGGTGTTTGCAGTCAACTGCATCCAGGAATCCTGTCCAACTCAATGACAGGCTGACAGACGCTATGGCTTTTCACATGTCAGCGGACATCTGAGGTGATACAAATTAGGAACCTGTAATTAGGGACCGATGAGTGGCCTAGATGTATACTGTAAGGGCCCTTTCACACGTGCGGACCGTATCCCGCATTTTCATCCGTCCGTTGCGGATGAAAACGGGACATACATTGGTCCCTATGTGATTACGGGTGTCAGCGGATGACCATCCGCTGACACCCGTAATCGTCCGCCTCCGCAAAGATCCGCATTTGAGGACGGAAGAAAATCCTATTTTTCTTCCGTCTGCTGGATCGGATGAACATGGACATACGGTCCGTGTTCATCCGATCCCCCATAGGGGAGAGCGGAGGAAAGACAGGGCGGTCCCTGCACAGTGTGCGGGGACCGCCCTGTCAGCTGCCAGCTCAGCGGGGATTTTACGGAGGATCCCTGCTGAGCTTTTGCGGACACACAGAGCAGATGATTACTGATCCACCCGTGTGAAAGGGCCCTTACACTTTAAATGTCCATTTACACACCAGCAGACACAGGGTCTATGGTTGATTCGTACAGACTTCCTTCTGGCAGCCGATTGTAAACACCTGTGATCCCTGCAGGAGCATTACATGGATTCCTGGTGGTGTATGGCCTCAACCACTTAAGGACCGAGCCTGTTTTTCAGACTCAATGTTTTAACACCCTAGAGAATAAAATGGCGGTCATTGCAATACTTTTTCACACCGTATTTGCGCAGCAGTCTTACAAGCGCACTTTTTTTTTTTAAATCACTTTCTTGAATGAAACAAATAAGACAACAGTAAAGTTAGCCGATTTTTTTTTTTATATTGTGAAAGATAATGTTACACCGAGTAAATGGATACTCAACATGTCAAGCTTCAAAACTGCGCCCACTCGTTGAATGGCATCAAACTTTTACCCTTCAAAATTCTTATTTATTTTACTTTATTTTATTGATTTTAAGATGTTTTAAAAAAAAATAAAAAATTGGGTCACTTTTATTCCTATTACAAGGAAAGTAACCACCCATTGTAATAGAAAACAAAGCATGACAGGTCCTCTTAAATATGAGATCTGGGGTCAAAAAGACCTCAGTTCTCATATTTCGACTTAAATGCAATAGAAAAAAAAAAAACACAACAAAAAAATGGCCCTTTAAGACGTATGGGCGGGAGTGATGTTTTGACATTGCTTCCGCCCTGCTATGGTAAGGAGACAGGTGGGGACTATCTTGCCCTCACTCATATCCATACCTAACAGGACCCGATCGCCTCCGCCGCAATAGGGAGGAGCAGTCGTGGGACCCCAGAAGAGGACATTCGGGGCCACTCTGTGCAAAAAAAAATTGTACAGTTCAGGCAAGTATGATCCGTTTGTTATTTATAAAAAAAAAAAACTTGAACCTAAAAATGTCCCTTTAACTGTGGGCACCCGGTTTCACAGCCAAGTGCCCACTGTGCAAGTACAAACTATGCATTGTGATTGGTACTGCAGTCTTCTGGGACCTGTGATATGTCCCAAAAGACTGCGGGGGGGGGGGACTTGCACTCAGCCTAGGCAATCCAAGCAGAAGTGGGAGTGGTTACCTGTCAAAACCAGGTCCCTATACTCCCCACCAAAAAGACTGCCATTTCATAAAGAGAAACGGGGGGGGGGGGGCACAAGTTCCACTTTTGGGTTAAGCTCCGCTTTAATGCACTACATGCATTAAAAAGGGAATGTAAAGTTTTTTTTTTTTTACTACAAACATGTTATATTTCCCTGCTCTGTGCAATCATTTTGCACAGAACAGCTCCGATCCTCCTACTCTGGGGTCCGGTTCCCCGCTGGTGCTCTTTGCTCCTCCTGCCTTCTAAGTGCCCACATAGCAAGCTACTTGACTCTATCCCGAGCAGCACTGTGTGCATCTATTGACACACACAGTGTGGCTCACCTGATCATCCTTACTCGATTACATTGTGCATACATATGATGCTTCAGCCCTGATCACTTGTGTTTTTTCCCGATCACAAACAAGTCCAAAGTGGGTAATAAATATTTGTCCCTGTCTATTAGGACTAAAATACATCATTATATCCTGGCTCTTTATAACTAGCATAGCGAATCAAGCGGTATAAAAAAGAAATAAAAAAATTAAAAGGATGTTTTTTTAAAAAAAAAATGTTTTGTGCCCAATTTTCTATACCTCATCAGTGAAAAAGTTTCCGCTGCACAGACATTTTATGGTCTAGCCAATTAAGCCAGAAACATTTAGTAGATTTTGTTTAGCACCTGTCCTGTCCCCTCACCAGTAAGCCAGATGTCTTGAGGAATGCTGTTGTACGAAGAGAAGACATATGATGCTGTGTGTGTCTTCAGATGCTTGTAAGGGGTCAGAAGGTGATCTATTTCTGGCACCGACAGCTCTATTCATGGTCTGTTTCCGGACAGCTTAATTTATTAAGACCAACAAACACAGGAGCGCAGATCCTGTGTTCATTTAAGGTAACCATTCTTTATATGTCACTGAGCCACACATCTTACAGCTGGTGAAGTGTGGCTCAATGACATGTACAATATGGCTACCTTGAATAAACAAAAAATTGAGTAACCATCAACATGCTACAGAGGTGATGCCCAACACTTTCCCAAGTCCCCACATGGCTTCCCGAGTTCCTCGAAGACTGGAAAGTTCAGGTTCACAGCAGCAGGCCCATGGGTATGCATATCTCTTAACTGTCCCCGACTTGGAGCAAAGTCCCTCTGTCCCCTCATTTTGGTCTAATCTACAGTATCTCACAAGAGCACACCTCACATTTTTGTAAATATTTTATTATGCCTTTTCATGTAACAACACTGAAGAAATTACACTTTGCTACATTGTAAAGTAGTGAGTGTACAGCTTGCATAACAGCGTAAATTTGCTGTCCCTTTAAAATAACTCAACACACCATTAACGTCTAAACCACTGGCAACAAAAGTGAGTACACCCCTAAGTGAAAAGGTCCAAATTGGGCCCAAATAGCCATTTTCCCTCCCCGGTGTCATGTGACTCATTAGTGTTATAAGGTTCTCTCTCTCTCTCTCTCTTGAAAGCTCAACATGACACCTCATGGCAAAGAACTCTGAGAATCTGAAAAAAAAAAAAAAAGAATTGTTGCTCTACATAGATGGCGTAGGCTATGAGAAGATTGCCAAGACCCTGAAACCGAGCTGCAGCACGTGGCCAAGACCATACAGCGGTTTAACAGGACAGGTTCCACTCAGAACAGGCCTCGCCATGGTTGACCAAAGATAAGTGCACGTGCTCAGCGTCATATCCAGAGATTGTCTTTGGGAAATAGACGCACTAGTGCTGCCAGCATTGCTGTAGAGGTTAAGGGGTGGGGGTCAGCCTGTCAGTGCTCAGACCATATGCCACACACTGCATCAAAATTAATCTGCATGGCAGTCATCCCAGAAGGAAGCTTCTTCTAAAAATGATGCACAGAATGTTCGCAAACAGTTTGCTGAAGAAAAGCAGACTAAGGACATGCATTGCTGGAACCATGTCTTATGGTGGGATGAGACCAAGATAAACTTATTTGGTTCAGATGGTGTCAAGCGTGTGTTTCGGCAACCAGGTGAGGAGTACAAAGACAAGTGTGTCTTGCCTACAGTCAAGCATGGTGGTGGGAGTGTCATGGTCTGGAAGGTGGAGGAGCACAAGGATCGCCGCCATTACTAGTAAAAAAATTATTAACAAAAATGCCATAAAACTATTCCCTATTTTGTAAACGCTATAACTTTTGCGCAAACCAATCAATAAACACTTATTGGGATTTTTTTTACCACAAATATGTAGAAGAATACGTATCAGCCTAAACGGAGGGAAAAAAAATGTTATACATTTTTTGGGGATATTTATTATAGCAAAAAGTTAAAAATATTGAATTTTTTTCAAAATTGTCGCTCTATTTTTGTTTATAGCGCAAAAAATAAAAACCTCAGGAGGTGATCAAAAACCACCAAAATAAAGCTCTATTTGTGGGGGAAAAATGACGCCAATTTTGTTTGGGAGCCACATCGCATGACCGCACAATTTTCAGTTAAAGCGACTCAGTGCTGAATCGCAAAAACTGCCCAGGTCCTTTACCTACATAATGGTCTGGGTCTTAAGTGGTTAAAGAGTCTCTAAAAATTTGAAAAAAAATGGCTTTGAAATAACAGAAAAAAAAATCAACTCTTTAAAAACACATGGGGGTATGCCATTTGGTCCAAGTGCTTTATTCACCTTTTTTAATTTTTTGTCTAAATGTTTTTGGACCATACTAATTTTGAGCCATTGTCAATCATTAGGGGCTACGTCAATACTACCCCCAATTTTCCTTTGCATACACAGAGCTGATGAAGGTATTTAATAAAATGTGCCTTTTTTTTGTCCCAGGTCACCAACTCAAAAATTACCTTGTAAAAGGGCTTACATGGTTAGATTTGATCTTTTTACTATTAATATCTGAATAATGTTTTGGGAATTGTCCTACTCTCTCTTGCAACCTGTCATTTGTTAGGAAATGTGATGACCTTTCTGCATACTCTAGTATATTTTTTGTAAGTTTAAAATAATTGTGTTCCTTCATTTTAAAGGAGAAGTACAGCCAAAGGTTCTCCTGTGGATCACAGGAGTGCAGTTGGTTCTGCACGCCTGTGAACAGTTTCCAGCAGATAGCAGGCTTAAGTTTGCTGTTGCGTAAGGTCACAGAATCCAGACTTGGCAAGATCGCAACAATGAATTCAGAATATGCCCACATGCCTGGACCAGCACCAAGCTCAGCTTCTCAGTGAGACGCTAAGAGTCTGAGCTGGCCAGTCCCCCTCCACAGTCCAGTGCTCCAGTGAGTGCTGGAGGGGCAGAACAGAGAGCAGTGACCGACAGTCACCAGCTCTCTGCTCAGGGAGAACTGAGTGGTCGGCAGGGTTTCATCGCTCGGTTCTCAGCCTTAGAGCCGAGTTGCTGCATCCATAAGCGTTTCTCTTTGTTGGATGCAGCTCTTGAAAATAAGCGTTTCTCTTTGTTTTATCTTTCCAGTATGCACTACTTGTTTACAGCCAACATTAACTGAAATTATGTTTTTGTTACCGCTATCTAGATGTTCTCGTATAAGAACATTGTTTTTTTTTTTTTTTTACTAAACTCTACAATATTTGAAATTAACTGGTCCAGCAGACCATAATTTTGAGTTGAGACTTCTATAAACTGTTCCAAAAATTCGTAAATTTTCCAATTTTCTGCCCAGTTACTATTCTCCCTAACCCTGGGTGGCCCATGACAAACTCCATAACAGCTGATGTACCATGCTAACTACACTGGTGATTGGGGGTCTCCCTAACAACCTATGCAGCAGATTACAGAGCCTAGCCAGGTTGCCGGAATACCACATGTGCAATCTATGGCTGTGTGGATCAGCAACCTAGAGAATGAATGGAACAGCTGTACCAATCAACAGATAAATCAGTAACCTAGCAGGAGTTAAGCCAGCTGGGTGTAGGTAGTACAAAAGTATAGTTGAGGAGTCAGGAGTAACCCAAGGGGGTCTTATTCAGGCCCAACCAAAACTAAAAATTACAAGTCAAAACAAGAAACAATGTGGTCAAAAACACCAAAGCAAGGTCAAGAGAGAAGAATTCAAGCAAAGACAAGACAAGTGGTGGTCAGGAATCAAAGTCAATCAAAAATAAATCAAGGAGTTGAATTTTTAAGCTAACAAACTTTATGATGTGCAGCTATAAAATGGACCAAGATAGTGATTTTCTGTGGACAGTAAGCTTAGGGGCATAAAGGAGGGAACCTTGAGTTTAGGTGGATACACCGTTAAAGAGCAGTAGGACTTGGGTGGGGGGGGGGGGACAACTAGGAAGCACACCAGAGAAAACCAACACTAAAAAGAACCCCCAGAAGGATAAGGCAGCAAAGGTTGACCAACAGCAAACCTACTGACCACGAACCAGGCAACCGACCAGAAGGATAAGGCAGCAAAGGTTGACCAACAGCAAACCTACTGACCACGAATCAGGCAACCGAGCGTGATGCAGAAAATATGCAGATAGATAAATGATTTGCAAGTACTCCAAGTCCCTGTCAATTATGCAAGTTTTGAATGCAACTGGTTTACATACCGTAGACACATACAAGTTATTGGTTTTTAGAAGTTTCAAAATTATTTTGCATACTTTATTTTTGTTAAGGTTAACTTAATAGTGCCTAGTTTTGTCCTTTTTTTGATATCATTGCCTTATCACAAGTTTTAGGAAATACTGTAGCAATGTGGTAGGATAATGATAAAAAATGCAGGTAAGTTTCCATAGCAACACAAAGCATATCAGTAATACAATTGCTTTGTTCACTGTAGGATTACACACAGGTGATGCCCAATCGCTCCGCCATCACAGAGCAGGCTAGCTTTACAGGACTAAATACAAGTGAAATCATATTCTTGGCACAGAGATGTTGAATTTTGTCTATGGGATAGCTTCCTGCTGTGCTTTTTTACCAAACCTTATTAAAAATACAACTGAAAATGAGCTGTCTGGAGTGCAAGGAAAATGTCCCTCTGATTGAAATTCTGTCAAAGAAAGAAAATTTTTTAAGGGTTTAATTTAGAACAATGTAATGTGGAAGTTTCAATTTAATTTTACTTATTACATATCATTATGCTCAAATATAACATGTAACCAGTCACTAAATGTATTTGTGCAAAAAAAAAAAAAAAAAAGAAGAAAAATTGTGGTCTCACAGAACTGAATAAAACAATATATAACATAATATGTTTTAAAGCTGAATTCCAGGCCAGCTGTTAAATACACAGATTAATACATATATAGCAGTCTATTACCTGTTAAGGGATTTGCATTTGTCTAATCAGTCCTGAGATTTACAGAGCCTTATTAGACAACAGCCAAGTTGGTGACCCAGCCTTTCTTTACAGCAATTAAGCAATACATCTTGGTCTGTACGAGTTCTGCTGCAGAAAAGATTACAAAAACGGTAATAAAACGTTACATTCAGGTACTACACTAAAATTATTTTTAAGTACAATAATTTTTATGTTTCAATGATTTTTATTAAAGTTAGCGATACAAAAATAAAAGAATCACAACTTGTCATTGCACAGTCTCAACACAGCATTCGGGAATCCAATACCATGGGTCCTGAAATCCAGGGTTCCCAATTGGGATAACATAAGAGCATCAAAAAAGAAAAAAAAAAAAAAAACAGCCCATAGTTTTCCTCAGCTTCAAGCGACTCTTGGATTACAGCCCTCAGCAAGAGGTCCACCCGCCCATATATCTACCGGGGGGGGCTAGACAACACCTGTCGTGCGGGCACCCCTAAGGTTTCGCCATGACCGACAATGGTCCTCTACATACAAACAAACCAAATGAGAAGAAAGAAGAGCCGAACAAACCAACAAGGGCTAGATCCGACCAGAGTCATAGAAATGCAAAAAGAATAGTAGGAACAATGAAATATTGAAATAGGGGAGAGAAAATAAGATAAAAAGAGAAAAGGAATAAGAGAGGTCCGCACCCCAAGTCTCATAACTGGGAATTAAAACTAGACCTTGCGCATTCTGTAAGGTAGCGGAGCCAAGGATCCCACACTTTATGAAACAACTTCATTTTATCTTGTGCCAGGGCCGTCAACCTCTCATTCAACATCAACCAAGGTAATTTGCCCTTAAGCTGTTCAAATGGGAGTGCGGCAGAATTCAAGTTTCTGGCTATGGTGATCTTTGCTGAGATAAATATGAATGTCAGTAGTCGTCTGCGGTATTTAGAGGCTTCTACTACCCCACTCCCCAGCAGCACTTGTTTCACTGATTTAGACAGATTTATCCGAGTGAGGGAGTAAATAAAAATTATACAATTATTTTTAAATTATTAAATGTATAGTTAAATTATTTGGAGATATACAGTATCGCACGAAAGTGAGTACAGCCCGCACATTTTTCTAAATAATTTTATTATATCTTTTCATGTGACAACACTAAATGATACTTTGCTAAAATGTAAAGTAGTGAGTGTACAGCTTGTATAACAGTGTCAATTTGCTGTCCCCTTAAAATAACTCAATACACAACCATTAATATCTAAACCACTGACATCAAAAGTGAGTACACCCCTAAGTGAAAATGTCCACCATTATTTTCTAGCATAAAGAAAACAAAGTACCCCCCCGGTACTATTGGGACTTTAAATGGCAACAAAGCAGTATTAAAATTCAATACAATTTTTTTGTAAGATAATGTATATATAGACATAATTGGATTATCAAACCAATAAAAAACTGATTAACAATGATTGTAGTGGGTTCCCATGTGATGATCCAGACGGCCCCTCTGGATCATCACATCAGTGTCAATGTAGTCATTGGGGTAGTCATTTTTTTTTTTAGTTATTTGTTATTGCAACAAAGAAATGCAATCAGATCCAAAATATCCAGTCTAAATCCTAATAAAAACCTTATTACAACAGAAAGAGGCCAGAAAAACACAGAGTACAGGGATGCATGCAGGCTTTCCATGGAATGAATATTGGCTATTGTCGCAAAGCACTGCGAAAGCATTGGGGGAAACTCCTGCTTCCAGAGCACTGGGATTCCCTAGCATCATTCAACAGGTGGGTAACCATCGATTGTTTAAATTTTCATATAGGGAGATCGGAGAGTAAAAGCAGGTACCAGGCCAGGTCCCTACCAAAGTCAAAGTCAGTATGTTTTTTTTATATGGTCCCACACCTGAGACTAGAAGCTATCCAGCTTTTTTCCAGTCCAGGAAATATGGTGGATGGTACCCTACTCCTCCCAGCATCGTCATCAGAAATTTGAGGTGCCCAGGTATAGTTTCCAGAACAACAAGGGAACCATATACCAGAAAGTGAGTATTTTGACGCCCAGCTCTTGGTATTTACATGTGACGGAAGAATGTCACTTCTCCATGTGTTATTTTAGACTCTGCTATACAATTGGTTCTGGTTTGCGGTCTATGTTTAATATAGCCAGATAGCTAAATAAACCTTCTCCTCACTTTCAACTGCTTACAGATCTCAGCTATGCAAAGCAAGCCGACGGATGACAAGCTCCTCTCTGCTTACTGAGCAGGGAGGGGCTTGTCGGGCACCACTGTGTCCTATGGAGCGATCTGATGAAAACGGACAGCATGTCCGTTTTCATTAGATCTTAGCCGATCCGATCCGCATGGACGGATGGGGACGTGGCCCCATACGTCTGTTTTTAGTGGATCGGATGTCAGCGGATATGTCTCCGCTGACATCCGACACTCCATTTCGATGCATGGAGCGGCCGGCCGTTCAGGTCCGTGACAGACAGACCTGAACGGCCCGTAGTGTGAATGAGGCCTAACATCTATTTCCGAACTAAGTGTAATAGTTAAAAAAAAAATTATTGGAAAAGAAAGCATATTACCTAAAGATACAGTATTTGTCTGAAGGTTTTTTCCCCACATTAGAAAATCCACAAGCAAGACAGACAGAATCCGTTATGTCTTGCTGGCATTCTCTTGGTGAAGAAAAGGTTTGTTTCCTAAACAGTAGAAAATGCGCCCCCCTTCCTAGTAACCCTGCTGTCAGGTCACTAGCAGGGTGTTTAATTCTGTCTGTCTGAAACAACCCTCTGTTATTCAAGGAATCAGATCTCGAGAGAAATACGGAGTCCGCTATTGCTAATCTCTTCCTGGAAACACTAGAACCCTGGATGTCATACTGACCCTGTGATAATCTGACAAACTAACCTTCTTCCTAAATAGTAGACAACATAAGGGACAATAAATGTTCCCCTCTACACAACCCTGCTGGATATTTTCCTTAGAAGTTCCCAAAAAATATCTCCAGTGCCCCCCCCCCCGCAAAAAATGCTTACCTCTGGTGATTGGGTGCACCAGAATTTTTCTGCAGACAAGCATACTTTACCTAAATGGTGCCTAGTATCTGGTGGGATGGTTACCTTATCACATCTAGGTTTATGAATGGTTTCCCTAAAAAAAGCCCAGTTCAGTGTAAAAAGCTACACATTAGTTTAACTTATAAAAGTTAAAGAAGTTATAGATCTGTGCATGCCATTCTCTAGTAACATTTGTTGCTCCTCCTTGACAATGCCACGTTGAAGAGACTAGTCTTTTAAAGTCATCAGAAATTACTTCTGGAGAGGAGCTTCTCTCTGTATTGCTGAATGGTTCTCTCTTGTTTGATCCTATGGTGTGAGGGTCTAATCTTTACCACCAGCTTCAGCATAGGGAAGCCTTTGCATTTTACTGCTATAAAAATGGTGCTTTAACTTTCAATGTTCTTCGCTACTGTTTATGTGCAGAAAAAATGCTGCACACAATTTTCCAGTAAAGGTCTAAAACTGTAGACAAAAAGCACATTCATGGGATCCACTATAAACTTGCTAGGAACTTGAAGTATCGGGGATCTACCTTGAAATCACTGCTGTCTGTGCTGTACATGAGCAGCTAGCAGTCGTATAAGCACTATATTACTAGCCAGAGAGGAACATCCAGTTGAGAGGTGGAAATAAAAAGGCCAAATACGAATAGCTAAAACATTAAAAGAACAAACCCATTAAGCTGAATTGTGAGACAAGAACGTTAGGAAAAACTACTAGAAATGTAAGTCCCTGTACCCCATTTGTGCCCTACCTATGAGTCGCTTATGAGCATAGTACAGTAGTATGTCTTTTAGGATAAGGATGTAGTGTATACTACAGATACATCAAGACATGAAAAGCGGTACAGGGGATCCTTGTCAACTTTTCCATGTCTCTGGTCCCATCCAGGGACAAGTCTTTGCCTGTTACAGTGGGCATACCCTCAGAAGTGACTTAGTCTAGGTGCCATAGGAATAAACCATGGCCCTGGACCAATATAGCACACTGCAACTAACTATTATAATAATAATAATAATAATAATAATAATAATAATAATAATAATACAGGATTTATTTAGCACCAACAATTTGCACAGCGCTTTACAACATGATGGCAAACAGTACAGATACAATACAATAGGAATCTGAGGACCCTGCTTATTAGAGCTTACAATCTGGGAGAGAGTGTCAAGTGATACAAGAGGCAATAGCTGTGGGGGATGCAGTGATGGAGAATTTTTTTTTTATAATTGGTAGATGGGGGTAAAATAAGCTTCTCTGAAAAGAAGGGTTTTCAGGGATGGTTCAAAAGTGAACAGAGTAGGGGATAGTTGGATAGATTGGGGTAGGAAGTTCAATAGGATGGGAGAGACTCGGGAAAGTCCTGAAGGCAAGCATAGGCGGAAGTGAGACAGTAGGTGGTCTTGGGAGTATTGAAGAGAATGATTAGGTTGGTATTTTGAGACAAGATTAGTGATGTAGCTGGGGGCAGTTGTTAGTACTTTGAACTAATTCTGGATGGCTTCGTAAGTTGTTGTTAGTACTTTGAACTAATTTGGTTGGGTGAGTGGAAGCCAGTGGAGGGATTGATAGAGAGGAGTAGCAGACACTGAACATTTGGGTAAGGTGGAGGAGTCTGACAGCAGCAATCATGATGGACTGAAGAGGGGATTAGCCTATGTAAAGGTAATCAAGTGAGGAGGGAGTTGCAGTAGTCAAGGCGGGAGGTGATCAGGGAGTGAATTAGGAGCTTTGTGGTGTCAATGGTTAGGAATAGGATTGTCCCGATACCGATACTAGTATCTGTACCGATACTGAGCATTTGCGCGAGTAATGCTCCAGATGCTTCACCAGATACTTTCAGAGAGCGGGTGGAGAGGGGGCGGAGAGCAGAGCAGAGCAGTCCTCGGGTATGTCACTAATGGAGGAGAGGAGAGCTGCTGCCGCTGCCAACATCTAGTCCGCAAATAGAAAGCCAAGCCCCTCCATTCCCCGCCGTCTAGTTGATCAGCGCTCGGGGAACATAACCGCTTTCATTTGAATAGCTGCGTGTCCCCCGCCGCGCGTCGTCATATATAGCCACTCCCCCTTGTCCGGGCACATTGATAGACAGATCACCCATCCCAGGATTGGACGGGTGATCTGTCTATCATAGTGCCCGAACAAGGGGGCGTGGCTATATATGACAACGCGCGACGGGGAACACACAGCTATTCAAATAAAAGCGGTTATGAAAATTGCTGTTCACAGACACTCTCTATCCAATCCAACAGTGCTTGAGCTAATCTGCAAAGCAGAATGGGCAAAAATATCACTCTAGATGTGCACAGCTGATCAAGAGATCCCCAAAAAGACTTGCAGCTGTAATTGCAGGGAAAGGCGATTCTACAAATTATTGCTTTTCACATATTTGTAAAAAAAGTTTGAAAACCATTTAATCCATTTTCCTTCTACTTCACAATTATGTGCCATGCTGTGTTGGTCCATCATATAAAATCCCAATAAAATACATTTACGGTTTTGGTTGCAACATGACAAAATGTGAAAAATTCCAAGGGGTATGAATACTTTTTCAAGGCACTGTACACAGTGCTTTTCAGCTTTGCATGCTCATTGGTCAGTAAATCAGTAGTGTGAGGCTTCCGTTGCATAGTCCAGGGAGAAGTCAGATATAAGAAACTGTAATGCCAACACAGGTAATAATTGGGTCACCATCTTGTCAGCAATGTGACTCAAGTACAGTATCTCACAAAAGTGAGTACACCCCCACACATTTCTGTAAATCTTTTTATTATATCTTTTCATGTGACAACACTCAAAAAATACACTTTGCTACAATGTAAAAATGGTGAGTGTACAGCTTGTATAACATTGCCAATTTGACACCATCTGAACTAAATACAATTATCTTGGTCTCATCAGACCACAGGACGGGGTTCCAGTAATCCATGTCCTATGCTTGTCAACAGCAAACTGTTTGTGGGCTTTCTTGTGCATCATCTTTAGAAGAGGCTTCCCTTCTGGGACGATAGCTGCCAGCCATTCAGACCAATTTGATGCAGTGTGCGGTGTACGGTCTGAGCACTGACAGGCTGACTCCCCGCCCCTTCAACCTCTGCAACAATGCTGGCAGCACTCATACGTCTATTTCCCAAAGACAACCTCCGGTCATGACGCTGAGCATGTGCACTCAACTTCTTTGGTCGACCATGGCGAGGTCTGTTCTGCATGGAAGCTGTCGTGTTAAACGGCTGTATGGTCTCAAGACACCATTCTGGAGCTCAGTTTCAGGGTCTTGGCAATATTCTTATAGCCTAAGCCATCTTTATGTAGAGTAACAATTATTTTTAGATCCTCAGTTCTTTGCCATGAGGTGCCATGTTGATTTTCCAGAGACTAGTATGAGAGAGTGAGAGCTATAAAACCAAATTTAACCACTTAAGGACCAAGCCTGTTTTTCAGATTTGGCGTTTACAAGATTAAAACATTTTGTTTTGCTAGAAAATTACTTAAAACCCCCAAACATTACATATATATATTTTTCTAACACCCTAGGGAATAAAATGGCGGTCATTGCAATACTTTTTGTCACACCGTATTTGCGCAGCGGTCTTACAATCGCACTTTTTTTGGGAAAAAAATCACTTTTTTGTATTAAAAAATAAGACAACAGTAAAGTTAGCCACATTTTTGTATATATTGTGAAAGATAATGTTACGCTGGGTAAAATGATACCCAACATGTCACGCTTCAAAATTGCGCCCGCTCGTGGAATGGCGTCAAACTTTTACCTTTAAAAAATCTCCATAGGCGACGTTTAAAAAATTCTGTAGGTTGCATCTTTTGAGCTACAGAGGAGGTCTAAGGCTGGAATTATTGCTCTCGCTCCAACGATCGCAGTGATACCTCACTTGTGTGGTTTGAACACTGTTTTCATATGCGGGCGCTACTCACGTATGCGTTTGTGAGGGGTGTACTCACTTTTGAGATACTGTATGTGTGAAAAATTTACTTGGACTTGGTTGTGTAGTAGAGCAAACTAATTTAAATTAAACTCCCATAACCTATTACTCTTTTTCATAAAGTGATAAGCCAACAGGAATAGGCAAGGAGTCCAGAATTTAGGATATGCTCAGCTTTCCAGGCCATGCCAGGAACAACAGAACCAATGTAAAAAGCCTGGCCGAGTAAGTGAAGGGTGCTTTTGTTGGCATCTCAGGTCTTATTAATACATTTACAAAGCTTATTAGGAGAATCATGGCATATTGCCAACACTTCTGGTAGCACATAGAAGGCACCTATAGGAGCCTGGACAAATCAGGGTTTTCTGCTCATTGCCAGGGGATGCCATGGTTTGCAAATATCAATCTGTTGCTCTAGTGAAAAGTCTGGCCCAGCTCTATTCAAACAATCACTACTGGGTGGTATGCCTGCCTATCACAAGGATGGCTCAATTTCTGAACATCAGAAACTGACAATAGTATATAATGCCAGAAAAGTGTTGCAAATTATTTAATAAAATGACCGCTAGCTATTACGTACTATAAACACAACACCTAGGCCGGGATTCACGAACGACTTACGACGACGTATCTTCTTATACGCCGCGTAAGTGCACGGAAGCGCCGTATTCTTGAAACCAGATACGCCTGAATTCTGGCTCCATCCGACCGACGCAAGTCTCCTATGCCGTCGTATCTTGGGCGCATATTTACGCTGGCCGCAAGGGGCGCTTCCAGTGTTTTACGCATCGAATATGTATATGAGCAAGATACGTTGATTCACGAGCGTACTTACGCCCGTCGCAGTAATCTACGCCGTTTACGTAAGGCGTACGTCCGGCGTAAGTTTACCCCTCATAAAGCAGGGGCAAGTCATGTTAAGGTATGGGCGCGGGAACAGCGTTGTATTTTACGTCGTTTACGCAAGTCGTACGTGAACGGGGCTGGGCGTAGGTTACGTTCACGTCGTACGTAATGAGCCGTCGTATCTTAGGGAGCATATGCGACGTGAGTCCAAGCATGCGCGCGCATGCGCCGTTCGTACGGCCATTCATTTACATGGGGTCACGAATCATTTAATACAACACGCCCACTACCTGCCTACTTTGAATTAGGCGGGCTTACGCCGGCCCATTTACGCTACGCCGCAATTTAGGGAGCAAGTGCTTTGTGAATACTGGCCTTGCCTCTCTATGTTACGTCGGCGTAGCGCATTTGAGATGCGCTACGCCCGCACAAAGATACGCCGAGCTACGTGAATCCCGGCCCTTCTCTTTAAGAAACAGGACGTCGGTGCAGACAAGTGCCAATCAGCACAGCTGACAAGAAGACGTCACTTTAAAACAGAGGTCTAGGGGAAAAAAAACAGCAAA